>NW_010120369.1:16257-48270 GCF_000699245.1 Pterocles gutturalis
CTTTGTTGTTTTGGGGGGACGGGGCTTTCAAGCCCACAAAGGTGGGTGTTTGCATCTAGAGCAGCGGGTTGATACATTATCTTAATATTGAGAGGTTGGGGCACCTCTCCTCCCCAGTTTGGGCACAGGGCTTTTGAGCACTGATCCAAGTGGATTAAACTGTGTGGAAATGTCATCTTTTGGGTACTCGTCATGGAATAAAGCACCCAATATTTAAGAAATAACCATTACTTTGCATATAACACAGAGTGTGAAAAAATGTCCGAGCCTTTCCATTAGCCAGCTCTTTTAAATACAAACATAAAAATATTAATTTAAATCAACTGAAAGGCATTCAAAACTTGATGTTCTCTTTACCCCAGAAGTACTCTGCTGATAAGAAACAAATTAAAAATGCAGAGTTTTCAAATAGCAGAAACGCTGCATATTTCAAATGAAGTTGGTCTTTTTATGTGTAGCAGTTTGGACTGAAAAATAATATTAAATGCACATAAAAATGATTACTGTAAATGGTGAAGACATCAAAGTTTGGCATCAGAGTTAAATGAAAGCACTTGGAAGTCTGTTTGTTTGATCTGTGCGTAAATAAGCTTTAAAAGAAGCCAGGGCTTTTTTACACAGCTGGAACTGGGTAACCAGTTCAAATTCCCCTGCATTCCAGGGATTCCCAAACTAGGTTAAATCCAAACATGGTCATTATTTTTTGTCGTTGTTTTGGTTTGGTGGTGGTTTTTTTTTTTTTTTTGCATTTGCCTAGCATGCTTCTATGCCAATGTACCATGGAAAATGAGTTGGCAGAAGACACAAGTCACAGGTTCTTACAGAATTCTTGTGAGTTCATAGGAAGAGTGGATAAACTCTAGGATACTGAAATAAAAGCCTCTTTCCTCTTCTAGCTTTGGAATAAGGGCTATTAAAATAAACATAAATTGATGAGTCCTTAACCTTGTTAAAGCTGTGACCTGCATAGCTAACTCTAGTCATCTTGGTTGTGTTTCACCACCAAACATCCACTCCTGGGTTGGCAAGAAGGTGTGAATTAGGAATATGGGGCAGAGCTCTGTTAATTTATATCAGCTGAGAATCTGCTACAGAACTGAGCCACACTGATGTTTGATTCATTTCTGTTTGCTCTTAGAAAAAAAAAAAAAAACAAAATTGAGATGGGGGGGGCGGAAATAAGGTCTTTGACTTCTTTAGTACCTTTCACCAAAAGACCCCACAGTGCACTGCAGTGATTAACTCCTTCAGGACTCTGCGTGGTCCAGCGGAGTTAATCTTCACCCTGGGAGCTCTGTTGGTCTAGTGCAAATGTAAGACCTTGATGTACAGAGAGCCAAGCTTCACCTCATTTAGTTTGAGAGATGGAAGTTGTAAGAAACTGGAAGCAAGATTTCAAAGAAAACCATCTTGGCTCCTGTGGCTTTTGTTTAGTGGCCCGAACCTTTTGGGATCAGCAGACTTTCAACACTTAAGGGTGCATGACAGTCAGTAAAACATGTTCTCTAAACCAGTACAAATTTATCTTGTTTCATTTGGCCTCTGATTACAGCTTCTCTGAGCACAGGCTTTTCACCGGTACCCTGAGCTGGACCTGCGTATGCCTCTGTGGTCCAAAGGAAGGCGTTCTGTTTTGAAGAACAACTTTGAAAGGCCATACTTTGCCCGACACAGGAGAACATGCTGGTGCTTCACCCTGGCCTCAGTTTGTAGCCCTGGAGTTAAATGTATGTCCTCCCCAGGGAGGCAGGCTATCTCAGAGGAGCCACATCTGAGCCTGTGCCTTTGGAGATGATGCCTACGAGGCAACCAGCAAGTCAGGTCTTAGTGGAGGGCTTGCCCTTCAAAAATTCAGCCACAGCCTGAGGGTGTGTGCCTCTGACTTATAAAGGTATTGTTTTTCCCTGCTGAGAAAGCCAGAATTGTCCTCCCCCTGTGTTCCCTTCTGTTAAACAGTTCCACAGCACACATCCCCCAAACAGTTCATTATCTTGTTAAGGTGGAGTTTCTTTTTCTTTCTGGAAAACTTCCCCTGTCAAGTGCTAGGAGAAACCTAAGGTCTCCAGGTCACTTTTCCGTTTTCTCACTGTAAGCGGGAGTGCAGGAAAGATGCTCTTTATGAAAATAACCATTTTTTAACGGAGAGAAATAATAAAAAACCTCCCCTGGAATGAAAGCACAGCCTGCATCCTCCTGGAGGGGCGGCAGCTGAGGTGGCAGGCTGCGATTTGGCACTGCGGTCTGCCCTTTGAGCAGCTTGCTGCTTTGGCAATGCCTCTGGTGCCCTGTAAGAGGGTGGCTGTGCTTGCTGGGGGGGGGGGGGGGGGGGGGGCGGTGTAGGGATGTGGTCAGTGCTCCTGTTGCAGGATGATGCTGAGGCTCCCTGGGCTTACCTTCTCTGGAGATCTAAGTCAGCTTTTCAACCTGGCTCTTGCAGGTGTGTTTATCGTAGTTGTCACTTATCACCGTCTGGGTTTTTTTTTAGGTTTGTACAGGCTACTGTGTTCTCCATTGCCCCCATTTAGCACTAAGCTGAATTTCATGGGGGCCTGCAGAGCATCCCAAAGGAAGGATGCAGAAATGGACAGTGTTGGTATGTCACTGTGCTTAAAGTAAAATCTGCCTCGGTGTAGAAGTGAATAGCAGGCTATCAAGGCATTGCAAGCCGTTCTTCAGATATGAAATTAGCTTGGAAATTCGCATGGTTCTGATTTGTGGACAAGAGGAAAAACCAGGAGGACTCAATGTTATCACCTGCATCTCCCGTACCTGGGAGAGCTTCTCTGCAAGTGCAATAAATCTGTTTTCCTATGAAGGCAAGAGAGCTCTTGAAATAATCTCATTTCAGTCCCTCTTGTTATTTTTAATGGATTCTGGGATGCGCTGATTGCTATGTGTATCTTTTTTACATACAAATTTGGGGTTGAACCCAGCTGAATATTCAGTCCAATTAAAAACAAAGTTGCTGCTAAAACAAAGGCAAGGGGAACCATGGGGAAGGCTTTAATGCAAATGAGTGAAACAACAAAACCAGGAGGACTAAATGTTTGTTATTCATACATATTCTTAGAAGTAATTATTGTGATTTCATTCCTAAAAACTGCCCACTTTAAGAAGAAATGATTGTATTCTAATAAGTACTTGTTTATTAAACTTGCAGTAACTGAAGTTGAATATGAATTATTAAGATGTCTGTGAGGTGCAGGTTTCTTTTTCTTTTGTCAGGTGTCTGTGAAAAATAAAAACAACAGGAGAACACGCAGCAAAGCAGGAGAGGCAAAATGTAAGGCGAGAACTGGCCGTGGATCAATGGTCCCAGTCCTACTGGCCACAAGACGGGATTCCCAAAGGCTACCAGCAAAGCCAGAGCTCTGAATCCCCGTCACGTGCAGGATAGCCCCTACGCTGGGGTGTGGGGAAGGGTCTGCACTGCCCGAGGAAGCAAGCTCCCAGTTTACAGCTCTCATGAGCTCATGTAAGGCTGAGGTGTATTTTTGTCTTGAGAAATAAGGGGAAATTTGGGTGGGAATGAGAATGCCAGGAGGGCAAATGTAGCAGTGGGTGAGTTGTAGCACATTACAAAGAGGAAAGAGGGAAAAGGGGATGGTCTCTGAGGACAGGTAGCATCAGTCTGTTTATACAGGACATGGTCTACCTGGCCATTTCCAAGTGCTGAAGGGTTTTCAGCAGGGAAGTAAGAACAGAGCAAGGGGACCTGGGAGAACTCGATAGATTTAGCCTTGGAAGAGGTTAATGGCTTAGCCCTTAAAATGTACTGGAAAATGCAAGGAGCTTTATGTGATGACTTTGACGTATTCTGGTAATAAACACAATGTGAAAATGTTTCCTCCATTTGCTCTAAGCCTTTGACTTTGTCACTATGGGAAAAAAACTCTGTACCTAAGAGAAAAGAAAAGAGAGGATGTGAATTTCTGTTGCAAAATATTTGTGTTTTTCTTTAGCATAGTCTACTACAGAAAGGAAGCTTATGCCTTGGCACTCTGTGTATCTCCCAGGCTTCCCAGCAGAGTCCACCAAGTTTGACAGATGAGGACAAGCGTGGAAGAGAATGAAGTTTATAGAAAATCAGTGATAGGTAGAGCAGAGATCCTACAAGCTCCTGAAAAAGAAAATCTGGGATGACCTCCAGAAAAGGGACCTTGTCCTGGTCCTACTCCAGGGGAGCTTTCAACTGGAGTTCACATCTTCCTAGAGCGTGAAGTCCATCAGTCACTTGACACAAGCCAGTAGAAAATCAAACTACATTATTTATTTTTGTGCTAATATGGGTGAATTCTGGAAAACTATGGACCAGAATGGCCTGAACAGGTGATCTGCCTGATTCCAGTGGGATGTCCTGGGCTTAAGATCAGTTCTCATTTGAACAGCACCCCTGCAATTGCTGTCTTCAATTTCCCCCTGATTCCTGGAGTTTTCTGTGTGGTTGTATGGTTTTCTCTAAGAGAAATGTAAGTCAAATGATTCTTCTTTAAGTCCAACAGCCTGCTGGGTGACAGAGCACAGGTACAGTCATACACATATTTTTGATTGCTGGTTGTCCATAGGAGGTGATGTAGGTATATGTGCCTTTTTAGCTGAGTTCCGTGCTGCATAGTCCTGCTTCTGTCAGAGTCTCCCAGCAGAAAAACATGCTTTGGCCCGATGACTTCTGTACATGTCTGTTTTCTTCATGGTGCTCATATTCTTAACATTTATAATTCCGACATCTGCAGAAAGGAGTGACAGTTTATCTTCTACAAAATAAAGAGCAAAATGACTTGTGTTAATTATTCCTTCTCACTTACCAGGTCATATATTACTCCTAGGCTTTTAGTGCCTTGGGCCAAAAAGGGTCATTACAGCAAGCAGCCTAATGACCTGACCAAAAAAATATGTGAGGGGGAATGAGCCCTTCTCTGCTGAGCTCTCTGAAGTCATTAATGGATGCCTTGGGAATTCTACAAAGCAACAGCTCGGAAAACAAACAGAATTGTTCAGTGTTGGATATCACTCTCATGACATCTATGCTATTACAAAGATTTACAGCTGGAATAATTCGATCTGGGTTTTTCTCTCTCCCCCATTGACTCGCATTTTGGAAGGCAGTCAGACCCTGAGAGTTGGGTTTTGCATAATTGAAGCACCAGAACATATTAAGTGGAACGACTAATGGGGACGAAGCTTTTCCCTTCCTTCCAGACTGGGTTATCAATTATGAATTAGGAGCAATCTAAGATCAAAGGGGTTCCGTTTTTGCTGCTGAATTTGAAGATTTTGGAACTGATGATCTGCGGTTAATGACTCATTTCAGGAAGGCAGGGACAGGAGGTAACTGACAGGGGTAGAGTTAAGTGTTTGCTTTAATGTGTTTCTGAACACGGACATACATTCTTAAATGAAACGATGCTGTTAGTTCCCTTTGTGAGCCACGGCAGCTGGGAATCTGATCTGCAGCATTCTTCTTAATGCTATATATGACCTAGTTATTCGGATGGAAGACAGAAGCGTGTTAGGGTTACCATGCGTTTGTTACGCAAAAGGCTGTTCTGCACTAATGCAACAAGTTCCCCTGCTGGGGAGAAAATACATCTCTCCAGCAAGAGCAGTGCAACACATACTTAAAACAAAAAGTTATGAGGGTTTTAATTTAAAAGTGGCTACAACCTCATGGAGGGACATTGAAAAGGGCAGTCCAAGGCAGGACGTAGCTACACACTCCCCGAAGCAGCAAACAGTAAAGCAGTTTATGATTCAAGGGAGTAGATGGTGCCACAGAGATCTCAGAAGCCTGAGGGAACAAACAGTAATCTGCTGCCGTTGCTGCCAGGAAAGTGCACGACCGCGGGACAAAGCAGAGAGGCACATCCGGTGCCTGCTCTTTAAAAGCCTTTTCCCCTTGAAATGCTCTGGTTCTGAGGAAGTGGGACCCAGGTCCAACCAGCTGAAAAGGTGTTTGTGATCATGGGCTGAGAGCTTCTCGCCACAGCTGCCTGCAGTGTGGGGGTAACGGGCTGGGCGGGGTGGGATGCTGCACAGGTGGGGCTGCGCTGCCCTGATGGGGCTGGTGGGGAGACAACACCGGCCGTGGAGGTCCCTGCAGCTCGAGGAGAGAGATTTTGTAACCCTGAGGCTTGAAGGAGCCTGTAAAGAAGTTTCCTCAGGAGTCCTGGCTGCCCTGGCAAAAGTGAGTGACCGGTGTGAGAGCACCCCTGAGTTTGTAGGAGAAAATATTTGGGAGGGTGAGTGAGAGGAGGGGGCTCCGGTGGGCTGCTGCTGGGTTCTGGGACCAGCCTTGGGGAGGTGAAGCCTCTGGGGCTCCCCAGCCCCCCTGTTTGTTTTAGCATTGGGACTGGCTATCTGCTCTCTTCTCAAAAATACAGCAGAAAAGTCAATTGTCTCATAAGCTTTTAAGTAAAATTTTTTTTTTGGCCTCAAAGTCATAATTTTTAATAGGATGTTAGATAAATTTCATGCTACGTATGACTTATTTTGTTTGGGTAATGCCTTGTAAGTAGGATTTTAGATTGATTTAATTTTAATTGTTCCCTGTTTTGTGTGAATAATGCCTTATAATAAGACTTTTGAAATTAATGTGAACCTATTACTAAATTGTAATGGAGAAATTATGAAAATAATGAATTTATTATCATAACTGCTGTTAGAATAAGTAAGAAGGAGATTCTAATGACCTGACTCGCCTTTAGTGATATAACAGAAGGAAATGTGGTTTGGAGTACTAAATTTTATATTCAAGCAGTTTAATATTTGGGGAGAAACTTTCAGAACTTCACACTTACCTGCAATGTGAAGCGAGTAATTTACCTTGGGGGGAAAAAAACCAAACCTTTTCTAACCAGGCTGAATGCAGAGGCCAGATTAATAAAACCTATTTCAACTTTTATTCAGAATTTTTTTCCTTCTGTCTTGAGAATGTCAAACACTTTTTTTTTTTTTTGAGGATCTCTAATGAAAAATGCTTTCTTTATTTTTTTTTCAAAATTTTGATTTTTATTGGAGCAAGCTCTGACTTTGGGAAGGTGTGTGTCCTGTTGCTCTGAGTTGCACAAAGTTTTATTTTCATCTCTGGCTGTAACGATCAGCACCTGGATGTAAGGGTATCTCTCTACAAACCAGCAAGGAATCTGTTTAAATGATTCTTTTTTCTTTCTCAGTGTCGGTGGTCTGCATTCACATGTGTTCATGTTTCTCCAAGGACTTCCTGACTTCTTGATACTAATTTTATTCAAACACTTTGTAATTTGTAAATTTTTGTGAGAGACAATAGAAGGCATAACCTAGGCATGGTTTTTTAGAAAAACAGCCTAAAAGAGTTGTTATAGGGAAAATAGCCCTTGTTTAAAACTCTGGGCTAGGTTTGTCCCTGATGACTCCGTCTTCAGACCACAGTGCAAAGCTTCTTTCTCTAAAGGGTCCTCTTGTGGCAGCAGCTAAGTTACTGCTCTGTCTGGAGAGGGGCACTGGCTGGTGCACTGAAAAGGGAGACAGTGATAACTGGGGGGTGTTGATTTGCTCTCTGACAGTTTAAATCTGCTCCAGAAACCGGCGGCTCTGCCCCCTTTCCTCCGGGGTGTGGGTGGCTCAGCCCTTTGGGTCTAACAACTGGAGGAGGGTGTGGGGATGGGGAATCGGTAGTTTGAGGGGTCTTGTTTGAGAAGAAAGGGAAGAGATCTCCGTGGTACCTGGGTTGTCACCAGCCTGCCTGGGCTCATTGCTTGGAGTGTCGTGGGCTGGAAGGGGGGGAGCATCTCCCCCCTTAGGAAGAGGGATCCGGCCGATGCAGGCAGACAAGCCTTACAGTCCCTTTAGGGCTCATCTTGGAGGCTGCTGGTTGCTTTCCTCCTGGCAGTACATGTAATCCTCAATGCGTTTGTAAAGGGTCATCTTCGGTGATTTTTGGGCTTTGAGCCTAGATCCAGGCTCCCTGTGCAGAGGGGAGCCCTGTGAACCCCCCGCTGCTGTCCTCTTCGCCCAGCCTGGGCTGGAGGTGGAGGGATGCTGTTCTTTGGGGGCCTGATCTGGGGGCTGCTGGAGGTGAAAATGTCCTCACAAAGCACTTGGTGGGCTGCAGGGTTGGGGGCTGGTCTCAGGGGTTGCGACCCAGTCCCGATCTCTGCCATCTCTGTACAGCTCTGCATCCTCTGGGCTCTTCCCTCGTGCTGCCAGCACACACAACAGTTTCGTTCCCTGGAGCGTGCCAGCGATGTGAGCGGGCAGGTCCTGTCCCCTCTGTTTGCTGTTTGTTTTATTTGCTGTGTGGTTAACCTTTACTCGGTGCACTTATTTACTTCAGGTTTTAATAGTGTGATAAGGTCACAACAAATTTAGTGGGAGGCATTTTAAGCACTTACGGCAATAAATCACAGTGCACATCACCCTTGTCTGGTTTATCCAGAACCAAAGAAATCCAATTTGGTCCATAATATGAAGGCCAAGTAAAGCCAGGTATCATAGTGAGAAAGCTTTGACGTATGGCTCTGAAAGAACCTGTACACTTCTCCTCTATAAATTAACAGCTATTTTGCAGAGCTGACAAGTAGTTGATATTCTTGGAACCGGTCCTATTTGTGGCTTGCTTCCCCTCCCTTTTCCATTCCAGCCTCTTGATCTTTCCCTTTAGAAAATACAAAGAGAAGAAAAAGCAGTCTGTTCTCTAACGTAGGTTTTAAAAAAAAAAACTGGTGGACACATCTCATTAAGTGCAATGACCTTGCTGGTAGTGCACAAAACCCTAAAACCTCAGGGACTCATCTCTGCAGGAATATGTTCTTATTCCTTTATATATTTATATTTTTTTTCTTAGACAGGACAGCCTTTGTAGGTAGGATCAAACCAGCTTGCAGGTCATCCTAAGAGCTGCAAAGACCTAGTGACCAGAAATGAACAGTAGCAAGCTCATCAAGAGCTGTAGATAAAGCACAAGGGATTGTGTTGTTGGCCGCTAAACTGCACTGGCCAAGAAATGGGCTTGAAAAGCTGGCATTTATATCCCACTCTAATTCCTGTTGGTTTATGGCCCCTGCAGTATCCCAGGAGCCCTGCTGATTGTCTGACCTTGCCCCTGCCTTTAGTCCAGCCAAACTGAAAGGGTGTTTGAGAGAGGAGGAGGAAGGGATCAGTAGTGTCGCACTCCTGAACTTTCTAAATGACCCAAAAGAAGATTGATTTTGCTCATGTGTAGAGCTTAACAACCACCTGGGTTTTAAGCTAACATTAAAAATTAAATGCCAGTTTCCATGTTATTAAAGGTGGAATAAAAAATGTTGTGCCTTATACCACATTCAGAGCAAGAAAATATAGAGAGTTTGCAGAGCTCAGCAATGCCACAGCTGTGAAGTGCAAAAGCAGCGTGAGGAGGAAGGGCAACCACCTCCTTGGGTTTCTCCTTTATCGGGGTAGCGAGGGAAGAAGAAATTCTCCAAGGGAGAGTCAGGGCTGTGATGTCTGCCAGGCTTGCAGGAGAGCAGTGTCTGGCTGGGCTGTGTGAGCCGCACACCTGAAGGATGCTCAAACCCAGCCTCCGTGAGAACAGGCAAAGGGGGGTTTTGCTGGGCGCTGCTCCCTGTCACTCGGTGTCAACTGCTCCGTGCAAAGAGCAACGCTCTATGTGACAGATTAAAAAGCAGCAAGAGCTCCTCAAAATCTGGATGCATCTTGTTTGGGTAAGAAAACCTTGTCATTATGGAAGAAGGGAGGGACTGTATGAATTCTGGTGGGGGTTGTGGGTGAGGCGGGTTTCCCTCTTACCACCGTGGGGGTGTTCTGGGTACATGCAGGTATTGCTGCTTCTGCCATTTTGAGTCCTTGCTTGATGTCTTCCTGAAGACTGCAGCTCCTAGAAATGTCTGATTTGCTTGCTTTTGAAGGCATGAGCCTATCTTCATCTGTGTGGGTGGATCGGGAATACTTGACCTGTCTGCAGCAGACTAGAGGGGAAAGCCAAACATTTTTTTTGTCATGCAACCCTTGGCCCTTTTATGTACTTTTGGAGCAGTGGAGCTGAGAATACTGCATGGATGAACAGCTGATCCACAGGACCTTCATAACTTCATGAAGGCCCCTATGACAGAACTTGAAAGCAGGGACAGAGGTGTTTAAATAAACTTGGACGTGCCCTTGCTGCAAGCTGCTGTAGGTGCAAACTCTAGAGCTGTCCCTGGAAAAGAGCAGAGCAATGGAGCAGCTGCCTTTAAACGTGATCTGTGCCTCCACCCAAAGCACTGGGCACGAGCCGGGATCACCCTGCCACGGGCTGAAAGCTGCAGCTCCAGAGTATTTTGCATGCAGAATAGTCTTTCTCGGTCTTTAATGCCTAACTATTCCAATCATCCTCTTTTAATTTTTTGCTGACTAACTACATCCATAACTTCTTTGCTCTAGTAAAAATCAGCTTAATGCACAGCCATGTTGTGAAGTCAAGCTCCAGTTCCAACATGCCTAATCCTAAAAGAAGCATTTGTTCAAAAAAGATCCAATTCCCCAGGAAATGTGCTTTGATTTGCGAAACAGAAAATGTATTCATTTAACGGAGCCATTTGTGTGACAGGTCACTGTTTCACCCTTTTGGTGCAGTAAAAGTTTATTCTTTTAATAGGTTTACTGCTTTTCGGTTATTCATTTCCAAAGGACTCAGTTGAGTGCTGCAGCTCTGATCTGGAGTACAGAAAATTAATTCTTTTTATGGTAGTCTATTCCTTTCACAAGTCCTCATTTTCAGTGCAGCTCAACTGTATTACAAATAGCAGTATGTGGTCCTAGAGGGAGTACCAAGCCTCTAATTTAATATTGTACTAGAGGCCTTTTAACATCAGCGCTGCCGAATTGAGCTTCTCTCTTTCGAGCCTTCCTCTGTGTCCCAAGGGCAGTCACGAGATCCCAGGCTGGCTGCCATCAATGCGCATGGATGTTGCTGGGTGTCTGTGCGTTCATTCTTCTGGTTTGGGATTTTCTGACCCTGGGCTTCATTAATAGAAATGAATGTCCAGAATGAACACTTACCTGAAGCCTCTGTAATAAAAAGGAAAGTGCTGTATACAAAAATCATCTGTTACTGCGAGGGTTTCGTGGTGAGATGCTCTGCTGTGAAGGCACCAGAACCCATGGAGATATCCTAAACACACCACGGCAGACTTCACCCTGTGCCGCGGGAGGGGAGCCCAGAGTTTCCAGCGTCAGACTTGGGGCTTGGTGCTGTGCCTGCCCTTCCCTTTGCGTCTACTCCTCCGTTTGGTGTTTTGAGAGAGTTTGAGGAATAAAACCTTGTAAACCTGTGTTTGGTACTTGTAAAATAGATTTAAATGGGAATGAAATGATAGTCTTGTCAGTTATAGAAAATGACCCACGTTTGAGTGTGAGGTTAAAACCACTTGGCATCTTGCCGTGGCACCAGAATCCACCATTTCATTCATCTCTGTGATGAATCAAAGCCCTGGAGAGTTCTTTTTTTGCCTCTTCTTTTTTTTTTTTTTTTTTCCTCTTTGCACAACTATTCCACCTTTGCTTCTTAACTTCTCTTCCTCTGGGTAGGTTTCTTCCCATTGCTGACAGAAGATGATCTAGATCTGGTGAATCTTTTCTAGATAAATCAGCTGAGCTGATTCTTCTTATTCTCTGTGCCATCTAAATCTAGGTGTGGCTCAGCAGAAGTCACCTTCTTTGCCCTTGGGAGTAAATCCCAGGCTCCGAGATGCGTCTTTACTGTTGTGTTTTATGCTCTATGGACTGTGCCCATCAGGATTTCTTGTGAGCTGTGGGAATGGGGTGACACTCTCCAGCATGCTGACAAGGCACTAAATGTTAAATGCTGACTGGCTCCGTTTCATTTTGCTTGTCTCATGTAGGTAGCTCATCCCCTGTGAAATCGGAGCCTCTGTGTATCTTGCAGGATTCGGTTCTGTAGGTACCTAGAGTGAGCAGTGGTTTGGCCTGCGGGAAAAAGTGATCTAGGGAGCCAAGACAGAGGGCAAGAAACAAAACTATATGCCCTTTTCTGTAGGGCACTTAAGGCAGAGAAGAGGAGCAGGCTTCCCCAGGGAGCTTGCTGGAAGCCCTAGCAATGGCTTTGAGGCTGTGCTGGATGGTGCAGTGCAGGAAGCGGGTGTGATGCTCCTGGGTGGAGGTCTGTTATTCTTGCCTTGGCTGGGGGGAGAGGAAAATTGAATTGATTTGTCTGAACAGCACAGGTTGACTTTTGAAACTATTTATTATTATTTACTTTGGTGCTACTTCTGCATTGTCAGCACTTGTTTTCCCAGACTTTTGATGCAGGATTTGAATGCCCTGGTCCTGCTTGTGGGACTGACGAGCTCCGATGGGAGCACGTGGAACTGGAGGCGACACTCAGTGGACGAGGAGAATGGCACAATTTCAGGATGTCATTTGGCATTATGCTTGTGAACGCTGCTTTGAAAGACTTTGTGAAAGTGTGGACATATGGACTCCCTCAGCATTCACTTTTCAAGAGGCATATTGTGAGGGGGTGGGTGGTTGACAGGACAGAAATAAGGAAACCAGAGTTCTTCCAAGTGGTGAATCAGTTTTGGTTCTCCCATTAACAGAAGGTCTCCCTTTCAAGGTGACTTTATTAATTGGGCCCTTTATCATCTCATACATCACGGGGGAAAGTGAAAAGATATCAGCAACTGTGTGTGGCCCTGGCTCCAGAAGAAACAGACGGCTACCGTCTGCAAAATTGAGCACTTTCCATCAAAAACTAATTAAATTAGCCCAGATTCCATAAGTAATACAGATAGATCTCCCTGGCACCTCCCAAGAGAAGCACGTTCTAACTCAAGTGCACTCAGAGACTATATTTGGGAGTGAGGCAATTATTAGTTTAATTCAGTCATCAAATTAATTTTGCAGAAGCAGAAAATGCCAACCACTGGAGGAGGCGGCAGAGGTGTGTAGCACTGACCGTGGCTGACCACTGGCGGTGCCCAGATGACCCTTAGCTAGAAGGAACCCGATAGTCTGTCCTCTCCATGGTTTTCTAGATGGGTTTTTATTGTGCCCCCAGCACAATAGTGTTGAAGAGGCATAATCGAAGGGCAGCTTCCTCGGCTGCTGCAGCTGCTCTATTGCATGAGCTCCATGGAGCACGGAGGGGTTAAGACCAGGAGCTGGCTGGGGCTCCTACAGAACAACTTACTCATCAGCTGCTAAAGAAAAATAGTAATGACACTGAAATTAGAGTCTGATAGTAGATAGTTTGACGACAGCCCTAAGCACTGCCATGAAGTGCATTAAGTGACCTGTCACATGCAGTTTGCTGTTTTGCTCATCCTCTGCCCTTCAGACAACTGTGTGCACAGTGAGTTATTTGTAGTGGTAGGATTTTTTTAATAACCATACAGCTTTCTGCCTGCTGGAGAAAGCAAGCTGAGATATGGAGATGGTTGCGGCAGAGTGTAGTGATGGTCCTTTAGTCACACAAAAGCTGTTTTACTTCATAGGCTCTGACCAGGTCCCAAGAGGACACTGTCTTCTGTGCCAAACACAAAATAAACGCTTTCCAAAAAGCATATTAGCGGTCACATTGGTTCTGGTGGAACAGCTAATGTCCTTACAGGTGGTGTGGGCTTGCACATGCCTTGGGCTTTAACCCCTTGCTCGCCAGAACCCTTG
The DNA here is from genome assembly GCF_000699245.1 of Pterocles gutturalis. NCBI lineage: Eukaryota > Metazoa > Chordata > Aves > Pterocliformes > Pteroclidae > Pterocles > Pterocles gutturalis. The sequence continues at coordinate 29,902 of NW_010120369.1, forward strand.
GAAAAACCATACACGTGTGAGGTGTGCTTGTTTGCTTGTTTTTTAAAAGTTTGTTCCCTCTAGAACTCAGATATGACTTTAAACCACAATCATGGGATAATTCATTGACCCCAGGAGGGTATCTGTCTCTTTGTAAAACAGTGACAGCCTGACAGGTGCAAAGGCTACAGCTGTAGGTAAAAGATATTCTGTAATTATTTAAAATCAATATAAATATTTTAGCCCACAAGTTACTAGAAGAAGGGGATTGCTCCCTGCAATTGTCAAACTTTAGTGCCGAGAGGTTCTCTTCTAGCTAAAGTATCCCTGGGTTTGCTGCTTGTTGTATTAGAGAACCAGCACAGTCATCCGTTGAGACTTTTTGATAGGTACAGAAACAGACGTATGCAAACCTTTTCCTTTTATTTTTTTGCTGACTTGTTCTGCATCTCACTCTTCTATAGGAATCAGAACTTGGTTTAAATATTTCCTTGTTAATATCCATATCAATTGTGCTGCCTTCCTGAGAAGATGCCTTTTGTAGTCTCTTTGGGAGTGCTTGTGTCTCCTTGTACCAGTGGATATGCTTTTCCACCTGTACTTGGCTTGTCCTTGTCTTGATTGATTTCTTGTGTTCCTTCACCTGCTGATAGACTGTCTCTATTTGATAACTAAATTTTTCACAGTTTTTCCAGAAGGTATTTTGTTTTCTGCCCGGCACTTGCAGCTATATTTGAGCATTGATGCTATGTTCAAGTACTAGTTCTATTCTGTTTCAATCTCTCCAGTGTTGATCCCCCTGCCCCAGGTGATTGCTTTCACTAATCTTCTCTTTCCTTATATTTACATCTCTATGCAGGTTTCTCTCCACATGGCTACCTTCTTGAAATGCTTTCTGCCACGATGGTGTTTCCTGATATCTGGGCTCTAAGGATTGTACACGTGTAGCCCTCCCTGACCTACTATTTTGCCAGGCTGTTCACCTCATTTGTAGCTACTTGGAGGAACGGCTCAGAAGCTCTGTGTCATCAGCCAGCTCTAGGTTTTGTAGGTGTCTCTTGGATGGCTATAGGGCTCTGCTGCACCTCTCTGGGTTCCCTTTCTTTCTTCTGTCTCTGGCAGTGCCAATGAGCAACGTAGATCCAATCAGAAAAACTGTGTCTGGCTGTTCACTGTTGGGATGTACGTGACATCTGAAGACTCTTTCATGGGGGAGCAGGGGAAGAAACCCTCAACCTTTTCCTGGTAATGTTATGGGAGGTTTTGGGCAATAAACTGAGCATGACAGAAGGATTATTTAATAGCCAGGTGGAATTTTCCTTTATTGCAGGGAATCTTATGCAGCATGCGAGTCCTCAAAAGCTGGGTGTAATTGAGTGACTCTAGGTTTTGCATTGCTTTTCTGTCTGGGATGGATTATACTCTTTTTGTGATGAAAATATCTGCTTTAGGAAATGATGCCACCTGAATCTGTTTTCCCTGACATTTGACAGCTGAGGGGCTTCTTTTTGCTGGTACATGTGGATACTTCAGGTAAAGTAACTTGAGATCTTAGGGAACAAAAATAAACTTCTCTTGTTTTGTTTCAAATACTTTTAATTGGTTAAAGTAAAAGATACCCAACACTATAGGCTTTCCTTCACTGTTCCATGCATTACAGAAAGTCTTTGATCCATGCTTGTAATCAGAGATGTGATACCATGACCTTAGTGCATCTGAAGCTTTGAGTTGGGTAACCTTTCCTGTCCAGCACCTCGATCCAGGCTTGAGGTGAAATAAGACAGGAGGGAGCCCTTGGAGGTAAATATTCAGTGCTGTGCATTGGGAGTTTAGCCATCCACATGATTGCCATTAATGGTAATGATGGTTGTGAAGCTACACTCTCATGCATCAGGTTGCACAATTACCCCTTTGGTGCTATTAGAGCATCTCTTGAAGTTCCCTCTTCACTTCTTGCCATCAGCCAGAGCACCTGCCTCTCCTCCAGAGCCCCCCACGGGATCCACTTCGCTGCTCTCTTGTAACAGGTCTCATTATCTGGGATATTTCATCAGTATTTACCTTCAGGAGAAGATCCAAATAATCCTGTCAAGGCACAGTAATAAAAACTGGAAGGGACAATAAAAAAAAGCTATAAAACAGTTTCTGCTTCTCTGGTAAGCGATATACAGAGCAAGACCCTGTTGAGTTCACTCACAACGTCTGCATGGGTCCTAAGTGACCACTGCTGCATCTGCAGGAAGAGTTTTTACTGATGATTTGGTTATTCATGTACAATCTGGTCACTTCAACAGCAGGAACTGCTGGGGGCTGCCAGGCTCTCCACCCAGGGGGTTAATTGATGCATCTGAGGTGACAAGTGGTGTCCATCAATTGATCTGTGCACAGCAGGAGGTTCCCAGGAGCGTCTCTAGTGGAAGATGTCCCTGCCCAGAGCAGAGGGGTTGGACTAGATCTTTAAATGTCCCTTCCACTCCAAACCACTCTGATCTCCAGCACTGTCCAAAATTCCCAGCCTTGTAGCAGTCAGTGGCTTTGTTGTGAAGTATTCTGTTGCCTCTGGGCAGAGATTAGCTGGGGGGCTCCTGGACCACCCAAGGCAGGGATGATTGAGCGAACACAGTTATGTCAGTGTTGCTGCTTGAATTTCTTGCTTAAATCCCAATTCTTGCTTAAATGCCATGGAACTTGCCACAGACCCCCAGTGAGGTTCTGCTTTTCCTGCCTGTTAGGATAGTGCAAGGATTTGTGGTGTGTCTGCCTGGGAGGTTACAGCACCAGGCAGAAGCCCCTTGGCTTGCCTTAAAGGCTAAAAATAATGTGGTGCACTGCTCTTGCCTGACACTTTGGCTCGGCGTGGTTTCTCTTCTGGGTGAATTAAGCTGTGCTGAACTTCATCTGCAGCTAGATGATTTCAGGTCTTTGCCAAGTATCTCTGTTAAAATTAATTGTTCATTGATACCATTAGTGACTGTACCCACAACTGGTGGCTCTTGGTCATCTCTTAACCACGAGTAGGTGAGCCTTGTGCAGGGGAAGTTGCTGAGTTGAATATGGATGGCAGAAGATGATTCTTCTTCTGATGTTCTGAGCTTGTTGGTCTCACTGGGAAATATCAGTGTTGCATCAAAACCCACCTGGCATAGAAGATCTGAGGTAACCCGTGGTCCCATCCATAGCTGTAGGGCTCAGCGGTGCTTTGCATCCCCACAGCTGAGCAGGGAGGAAAGGAGTCAGCACGTAAACTTTGCTTTACCAGATGGTTTCTCAAGGGCCATTTAAGTCAGCCTTATTTTTGTTTCAACTTGTTGGTCAGACTCTGCATGACCACGACAGTTGGATGATGTGATACTTCCAGGTATGCTTGAGTGGTACTGAAAATTTACACAATTGTGCTGAATCCAGAGCTTGGACCACAGGCATGATCCAATTCAGCCTCTGAGTTTTGTTCCAGGTAATGTCCTTCAGTTTGGTTCTAGATGTGATGAGAGAGAACCTGTCTATAAGAAACCATGGCAGCAGGAAGGGACTTTTGCTTTTGGGGTGTCCAGGCCAGCTTCATGCTGGCTATACTCACCTTCATGGCATTGGTGCAGTCTGCTAAACCCGCTGGTGGTGTGCCATGAAGAGATCTGACCCCAGCTGCGGTTTTCTTGCCCACTTAACCATGTTTACTTAGCTTTGCCAAAAAGATGGTGCATGAAAATTGCTTTTATTACCAGAAAAAGAAGTTTGCAATAAAACCTATCTCCTTGGGTGCACTAATTCTATTTTACAAAGAAAGAGCATATTGTTTTAATTAATCATATGAAAGCAAAATTAGCATGATTATGTGAAAGGTGCTGTAAATCATTCTGATCCACATCATTGAACAAAGAGCACTTAGTTATTCCAGAGTTGTTAAAGATTTTATCTACCCAAGTGAAAATTCAATTAGCACAAACCAGTCTCATATAAAACTAAGGATTCTGACTGCAGGAAAAACTTTGTGTGTAAATACTACCTTGTGCCAGTTTGATAAATTACTGTAATTAACTGTATCCCATGCAAGCTAAACAAAATTTACAGAAATGTTGTTGTACAAAAGGAATATCTTCTCTCTCCTTCCTAGGTAGAAATTCAAACAGTTTCTATAATATTGTTCTGAACATCCTATTTTACGTCAAGGTGAAAAAAATACTGTCAACAAATGCAGACAGCTCTGAAACTAATTGTTTTGGGGTTTCCCCCCCCTGCTGCATTAGAAACGGGCACTGCACTTAACATGTTTCAATTAAGCAACTTGAATTCAATTAGTTAACCCAAGACATTAGTAGTGATAGGCAAACCAAAAAAGAAATGAGATTATTTAGAAAAAGAGCTGTGCTCCTATTCCTGGTCTAGCAGAGGTGTTAAGAAAGGGACAGAAATGATGGGTATGACAAGTTATGCCAGAATACATCGTCATAATGGAAGAAGAACTATACAAATAAATGGGTTTGTTCTTAAACATATCTTTCCTCACCTGTTAATTATATTTGTCAGGGTTTGGCTGAATTCTGCTCCTGTAAGGAAGAAGTGCTGCCAGTGTCTGCAGGGTCAGGCTCTCTGCTGGTGTGTGTGTGCAGTGACTATCGATCCAGGTCTGTGGTTTGAGGCTCGTTTCTGTGTTACCCTCATCCTGTGCCGCTCTCCATTTGTCTTGCAAAACACCTTATTACGCAAATAGCAATGGCTTGTTCTAGTGGGAGTACCCAAGTAGAGTGGAAGTGTCAGTTTTAAGTGGTTTAATATTCCAGGGAGGGTTTTGTGACTTCTGTGTAGATGGGGTTAGGCAGAATACGCAGTGCCCCATATCCAGGTGTAACCATGTTTGGGGAAAATTATTGTTGTTATCCTCGAAGATTCTACCCTGGACAAACCCCGGAGATATTGTAGAATAGTCTTCCCGTGCCTGGCCTGGACCATGTGTGTCAAGGAAGGAGTCTTTCAGGGTCTTGAATGTCATTGCTACGTGTTCTTGTTGCAAATGTGGCTGTTCAAGGTACTATCAGGTAGTATTTGGTGTCCGTTCTTCATCTTGTCTTGGGTGGTGTTTCCCACAGAGAAACAGGAAAAACCATGATAAACCCGTGTAACCTGGGGGAAGAAAGGAGGAATGAAACTCCCACCCTTCTTTGGATGCTCAGGTGTGAAATCCTCTTGGTTCAGTGGTTTGCTTGGGTTGGATTTTTTGGGTACTTTTAACTTCCTTTCAAATTTAACTTAATTTTCCAAATTTGGATCTGAAGATAGCTGTGTTTGCCAAAAGTGACACATAGTAAATGTCTTGGCCTGTGCATCAGTACCACACCAGACCGTCTGACTGATGGGGTCTCTCTTGGTTTTTGGATTGAAAACAGAAAACCTGAATGCAGGTAAGCCTTGAATTGTAGAATGGACCCGTGTGTGTCCCTGGGCTCCTAACCCTGCAACTAAATCTTATGGCAGATCTGGGCATGTATGCTAATCAAAGGAGTAAGATTTCTGGATAAGATCCCTGTGTGATAGTGCAGCTGCCTGCCTTGCACATCCCAGGCTCAGGGCAAAGTTTTGGGGAATAGTATTAATTGCCCTTTTAATGAATTCTGTTCCCTTTGTTCCTGAGTGCTCTCAGACATACTGCTACTCTCTGAGTAAGAGGAGGTGAAACTAGCAATGTGCTGGCATTTGTGTGGATGAGACACACACAATATTTATTTGGAAACAGGATGGACAGAGCAAGAAGAAGCAGCAGCCTGTTCTGTTACTTTTTTGCTCCAGCTCAAGGCTTTGCAAGTAAACTACTGAAAATGTTGTTCTAGCAAAAGTCTGTGTGCTCCTGCGCGTTCACACGTGCGTGGGTAGCAGTGGGTGCCAGCAGCTATGGCCAATGTGTGTTGCCTCCACGGCTGGTTGCTGGTTTGTGGCAGGACAGGAAACTTCTGCTGTGGCTGAGTCTCTCCTGTAACGCCGGTGGTCAAGGTCTGGGTACTTGTGCTCAAAACTGGGTTCAAACTGCTGTGGCAACCTGCGTTGGTGGCTGTCCTCCTTGGTAATTGAAAAGTGATGCCAAAGCACACCGTGGCTGCCCTCCCCATCTTTTGCACTGCTTTAGAAATTAATTATGTATTGAGTAGTTTATTCATCCATTCTTCTTTATATCCCCCTACTCTTTTTCAGTCTGTTTTCCTAACAAACATGAACTTATATGATTTTACTGCCTGCCAGGCTGTGGTGGAGTTTATTTGGGTAGTCACTTTTTGTTTTGCTGAATTAATTAAATAGGAAGAGATTTACATGACTGTGGAAGTCAGCAATGAAACATCACCTTCTCATTAGCCAGAATCATACAGTTGCTCTGCTGTAATCTGCAGAATCTCCGCAGAGTCACTGAGACAGACACGAGTGAGAGGAGAGGAAGTTTTGCTGTGACCTCTTGCCAAGGGGATGGTCACTTGTCATCAATATGCCTTCTTCAGAAAGGGCATCCTTCTTGGTCAGAGCTACGGAGTGTGACCGGGAGGCTGTTACTGGGTTTCGGGAGCAGAGTCAGCACTTTTGGAGCATCTCCAAGGTACTTGGCTGTCCTCCCCCTCCCATCGCTAATGGGTTCCCTTCCCCACCCTGTCACTGCAGACTTCCCACTGAGGAAGGCAGAAAATTGTTTCTTCCTTTACAAATAAAGAGGAAGAGAGGGGGAAGGAAGAGGTAATAGAGAAAATCAAATGGGATAGAAGGAGAAGCCACAGTCTACATAGCAAAGTGGGACTGAGTCTGTCCCTGTGTTCAGGTTGGTGAGTTCAGGCATGTGTGCTGATTTTGAGCACTTTGAGCTGCTTTTTGGCCATCACAAGTGCTACCGTGATAAAAATAATAAGGCTTTCTGTTGGGACGAAAAAAGAGCCAAATTTTATATTAAAGTAAGGTAGGATTTCAGTGTCGTGATAGGTTTAATAGCTTAAAAAATAGGTTCTGGGGACCACACTTCTACCTATTTAGAGTTCATACCTCCATGTGGAAATGGCTGTTGTGGAAACTGGATGGAAATCTTGTATCTGGGAGGATGGAGCTCTGCTTCTGCAGAGAGGATGAGCTGTTGTGAATGCTGAGCTGCAGCCTGTGAGCAGAAAGGTGATTGAATTCCTGGGAGACAAACAGCTGGAGCTGTACTGACATAGGGCTGGGGGCACAGATCTGGGGGTGGATGAGTCCCTTCTATAAGTAATTGCTGAGGAATACAGTACACGGGATGCAAAGGACAAAAAACAATGCCAAGGACAAAAATGCACAACTAGGGAATACACCGAGAGAGGGGAATGAATCATGTTGTGAAAAACAAACCAGAACAGGGGAAGGTTCTGGGGTTACAGCAAATAATGATGCACCTCTCCTCTGGAGTGCCTCAAAGGAAAGGCACTAGGTGAAAATGGTTTATAAGCTGCACACTGGATTGAATTCCCATTGCGGCCCATGGAATTGCTCCCATTTTTTTTCTTTAATGAGTTAATTTGGGCCTCGCGGGCCACGTTTTGATCCTTTTGTGCTTTGTGGATGTTTTCTTACTCTACTGGAAAAATATATCAATTGGTTTCAATTGGACAGTTTGAGCACTCAGACTGTGTTAATTGTGAGTTAAGATATTCCTGTTGTTGTTTAGGATTGTAAACTGTCACGGGATCAAGTACCTCTTTGCCTGCCAGAGTTGTAAAAAGGATTCTGTTACCAACACAGATAACATCCTGGTGCAACGCTGGGTAGGGCTGTAGCTGGGGGAATAAGACTTTAAGGAAAGATGGAGAGCTGTGAAAAAATCAAACCTATTTCCAAACATCTGGAGAACTCAGCAGCTGTTTTGAGCTGAGAAATCAGCACTGCCAGGGAAGACTTGTCAAAGCAAGACTCCCCAACCTTTTGCTTCAAAGCAGCATAAGAAATTCACCCAGATTAACGTTACTTAAGTCACGCACCCAATTCTTTTATCTGCTAATGATACCAAGCAATAAACTTGTCAAATGTAACTGATTCAAAAATATTTATATTTTTTAGCCTTGAAGCAGAAAAGACCATTCTGCCCTTGTCTCCTGAAAAATGCCAGATGTTCAGCTGGTAGTAGGAATCTGAGGCAGCAGAATGCTGTTAGCAGAGACCATGCAAGCTGGACCCCCATCTCCAAAGTGCTGCTAGATCTTGAACTCATCCAGGTTGTTGTTCTTCCCCAGACCTTCTGGTTAGGGCAGTACCAGGACACTGACACCTCTTTGGGCTTTGCTTCTTTCCCTCTAAATTACTAACCCCAACTATCTCTGTCTAACGTTTATTGTGACCATGTACCACATAATTGAAGATTTGAGTGTAAATCAGGGAGAGGCACCTGGGGCTTGAGTTTCATTGTCAATAAATAATCAGGAGAATTTGGGAGCTGCAGCACAGTGAGGATTATCTGTGGGCCAAAGGGGTAGGACACTGAAAGTGTAGTGAAGCAGGAGAGTGGAGAAAAAGTAACTAATTAATGCTTATTGAATAAATTACAATATATTAAAACTGTTTTGCTCTTGATCTGTGAGAATTAGATTGAGAAAGAATTAGATTTAGAAGAGACTCAGGCAAGCTGATTCAGTGGCATGGGTTTTGGTTTGTTTGCAGAAGCACAGACACCAAGGTCGTGTCTTTGAACTACACATGTTTTTGATGGGAATAAAAATGAAAGGCAGTCTTTGAACTGGTATCAAAAACAAGAACTAGAGGTCACAGAGTGACAGTGAAGGAATGGATGCACCCAAAATGTTCGTGACCAAAATTTCTTCATCTGGGCAGAGCTTGGTATCGCACGAGAAAACAGCTACGTAAAGATACCCTGCGAGGAAATGCTCAAGGGGAGCAGAATGGGTTTGTACTAGGAAAACGGTGCTGCAGTGTGTAAATTAAATCTCACCTTGTGTTTGGAGCGATGGCTGGGCTGGTGCCTCAAGGGTCAGCTGTGGAAAGCAGCAGCAGCTCTGTCACTGAAAAACACCAAAAGAGGACATGGGACCATGTACCACTGGTAGGGGATGGATGCTCCTCTTCCATGTGGCTGGTATGGTGGAGAGTCCTGGTGAGTTGGTGGGTGAGGTGAGAGAGGCAATGAGAGGTGAGAATTTTAGTACTGGTTTCTATCTTCCCCCTGCTCTTTTGCAACTTGTCCTGGAGTTTTCAGCCTTGCAGACGTCCTGGGTTCGTGCAGTACAGCTGCTTGATATGCCAGCATCCCTCTGTGCTGTGACACGTCCAGCTGCATAGAGTCACAGGATCATAGAATAGTTTGAGTTGGAAGGGACCATGGAGTTGGTTAGGGTTCCCAGGACAGGGCTGTTCCTGGGGATGTTACCTCAAGCAGGGCTTCTCTCAGCGCGGGGCTCTGCTGTGGCTCCTCGTTTTCTGTTGGACATAACGTGTCTGCAGCAGCAGGGCCTGGAGCAAAGAGCCTCGCCTAGATAGAGGCATGGCAAGGAGGCTGGCTGAGGTGGCTAAGACTGAGCCGTGTGTCTTGAAACAGGTTATAGAAGTCAAGTCTCTAAAATACCCACCATTTTTTTCCTTACGCTGGGCAGCAGCACAGTGCATGGCTGCAACAGGACCCCTGCAGAGACTGGGGCTGTTCCATCCATCCAGCTCCAGCGGTGGCTCTTCCCTTCCCGAGTGTTAAAGCTCAGCTGAAGCACAGCCCCTCTGAGCTTAACTGAGCTTAAGGAAAAAGTTTGTATTGACTATGGGTCTGTTGTTGGTTTATTCACAATTACTGACCGTTCCTGGCTGCTTCCTCACCCTTCCCTGTTGTCTTCCTCCTGTCTGTGATTCTGTCCATATTATCCATCCATCTAGGAGGAGTGTTGTTAGAAAAGGCTGTCGCTCCTGATGATTGACAAAAGGAAGGGCATTTGTCCTTTTGTCTATCAGTGTGATAAGCAAATCCAGTGGCAGTCATTTGCATGCAGAGGGGACCGTTTCATTAAGAATTTCATTAAGATGGTAATGTTTAATGTTTCCTGGAAAAAATGAGGTTTTGGGTTGTTCAATTATATAATTAAAGTCAGAGAATTAGGGAAGATTGCAAGCTGCTTGCATAATGTGGGCAAGTTTAATGGTAAAACTTGTAAATAAGTTCAAAGGAAATGAGTTTTCTTTATGTTACTTGCCTCGAATGGAGTTTGTCTCCTCCAAGGGTGAGGGATAGGGAGGTGGGCAGATGGGGAGTTAACAGGCTTTGACAGAGGAATGTAGTAGCAGACAGATCTCGTTTTTCTCCGAGTCTGAGCAACAGGAGGCAGGTGACCTGGTAAAACGCAGAAAGTGCTGCTATACAGCCAGGCTCAGCCAGCCTGCTGCGGGAGCCGTGCCCGTGGGCTCGCTGGAAATCGTGCCTTGCGGAGCCTGAGATTTAAGGACATTTCTTCCACTTTATTTAGCACAGCACTAGGTTACAACGGTGTTGGCCTGGTGTTTTGTGAACTTGCATCAATTTGTTTCTTGTGATGTTATGTCTCTGTTCCCACTCAAGTGGGGTTGAGATGCTGCACGTATGTTGTACCAGAGCTGGCTGCCTGCCCCGTGTGTGTGCACGGGAGGAGCTTCCAATGCTGGACCGAGTGCCAAGAGCAGGTGTGTCACCAGGCTTGTGAGGTGACATCGAGGTATGTGAGATGTGCGCACACGTATGTATGTATGTACATGTCTATGTGTGTGTATATCTGAGAAGAAATTTGAACAGCATAGCATTAATTCCACAAGGTAACAGAATATACCCTATCTGCTATAGAATAGGTTCCCTTCAGGTCTAAAGGCAGTGGGAATGGTTTAAGAGGCATCCTTTCCTCTATAGGGGACAAACTCTTAAAGGTAACTGTGCTCCATCAACACAGTTTCCACTATAGCAGGCTGAAGTCCTGCTGTCTCCCCAGTCTGTCCAAAGCCTACCTGCTAGCAGGTCCTCTCCCAGCCACAGTCTGGGTTTCTGGGAGCTGAACCCAGAGTTCATTAGCATCCAGATGGCTCATTATGATCCCTGACTCCTGTCCTGCACCCACACCAGTTATTGTTCAAGTGGGGCATCTGACAGGGAGCTGCTGTGCTCCTGTCTGCTCAGGGTTACCTGCTCCAGAAGATCTCCGAATCTTTTTGTAGCATCCTTTGAATGACCGTCCTGAAGAGGGATATAAAAAGGGAATTTATTAGGGAGAATTCCCAACAGAAGCTCAAGCAGTATAACACTTTAAAAAGAAAATGACCTGACAACACTGTGACAATAAGTAATGTATTATGCGCTTCTCTTTTTAGTGTTGTATAAAGCTTATTTTAAGGAGATGACCATTTTGGATGCACCATTATTTTTTATAGGGAAGATCTCTATTTGAGTGATTGAGAATAACAACTGTTTCCTCCTTAGTTTTTTGTTTTTCACAGTGTTCCAGTTCAGTTCATTGTGGGCTTTTATTTTGTTTAATTTGTGACTTTTGAAAGCTAGCCAGAATATTAATAGTTTCATATGGAAAATAATTTATATGGATTAATTTATTCAGTGCTCTTCTCCTTATTCAGCTTGTGAAAGATTGACAAAGATTTCATTAAATTTATTAAATCTCTTCATTTTTTTCCCTTCAGTATATATTTTGCAACCACATCTTGGGTTGTGGGGTAGTTGGAGCATTTCACTTCGAGTATGTGGTGATGCTACGTTTTTGGACCTGAGATCAGGCTGTGTGTTGGCTGGTGCTAATAGTCTGGTCTTGGTGGCAAGGGTTCCTTTAGCCCCCGAGTAAGCTTATGCCTCAGTGTCTGTTCTCTGGTTAATCTTGCAGATTAACACTTTTGATTATTTTTTTTTCTTCTGTGCATTCAGCAAATCTTCTCAGCACATTGACACGCGTGATGCATAGTTCTTTCATTATTATTTATCTGTAATGTATTATGAGTCAATGAATCACGTATTTGCTTTCTTCCTGATAAATACTTGACTGCAGGGAGAAATATACCCCATCCTTAGTAGTCGAAGAATGGTAATTCCTATGAGTTTACTCCTAGGTCAATAAAAATGTGTCTAGGCATTATGCTGGACAAAAGGGGATTACTGGGTTATTGAATGGGAGGCGAGTGATTATCGACTGAACTATTTGTGTTTGGAAATAGCTTTGAATAACAACATGCCATGCATGCTGTCACTTGCCGGACTCTTGGGTTGTCTCTGTGATAAACAGAAATACTCCTTTTGTGTTCCCTATGAATAGTGACGTTATTCACCCATTAAGTTTTGTAATGCGGACTTGATCTGTTGGTCAGCTCTTTGTCATTTCCTAAGTGCAAATACTGGGATTCACGAGAACCAACACGTGGTGCTTGGATTTGCTCATGTCCTGTGGGCGCAGCCCGTGCCCTGCAGCTCAGTGTGGCAATAACACAGCGATCTGGAGCAGCTCTCTGCTTTAGCACCACTCTTCATTTAACATTTCCATATTTACTGTCATCAGAGTGTTGAGAAGAGTGGGAATGTATTTTGCTTCCCAAACTCCCTGAAGGAATTGGCTCTCTTGCTGCAAAATAGTTGAGAATACTGCATAGATGGGGAAGATTGATGAGCAGTAAGTGAAATATTTAAAGATGTGTTTAAGACAAGCTTTGCATGGTATCCATTTATCATCTTGAATGAATTTCATCTCCAAGCTGAGTTCAGACTTTTAAAGGAGAAAACAAGAGCTTTGCAGCTTTGGAGAACTTCAAGGAGCAGCAGCCACTGCAAAATTAGTCTATCTCTGGATCTTTATTGAACTGTTAGCGGTTACACATTTATTGCTGCAAAGGCTTGGTAGCTGCTGATGGTGAGAGGGACACAATCAGACATTTCAACAGTGTAATTACTCTGATGTGGAGGCAACAAAGTTGTTCCAAGGTCGTGTTGTCACATCAGAGCAGGCTGGTTCCTGCATCTCATTTTTATGGTCACACACAAAGAGACACTTTTCTGGCTGATGTTTATAGAGAAGTCCTACAGTCATTTTAATTATGCACAACATACTGATGCCTGCTTCACTGATCATAATTGCAGCTCTGACCTGTTTTATTTTGTGATTTAGAAGCCTTCTCTTAAGCATTTCTCTGGGGTATGATTTACAGTGGCAGGTACTGGAAGTGAGGAGACAGCCATTGATAATGTGGCTTCAGCTGGCAGAGGCTGTGGGCTGTCGCTGAAGGGCTCCTACATGTTCTTGAGGAAAGTGTTGACATGTTTCAAACAGCTGGGAGGGGACAGACCAGGACCTGCCTGTCCCATTCTGCTCGGATGCCGTGTCTTGTCCATCCCCTCCAACTTCATTTCCCATCCTAGTGCTTCTCAGCATTTAAAGTCCACAGCCAAAACCTTCACTCCCTGTCTATTCCTTCTGAAAGTGCTTTTATTTTTTTTCTTTTCTTGGTCTGAGTGGTCATGTAAAGGCACATCCAGGAGCAATGTGAACACTCTTCTATAGGCAGTGTTCTGCATTGTGGTGTCCAAGAAAAGCATTCCAGCACTACTGCTCTGTCCCTTCCTTTTGTCACATTAAATATTCACTAACCACAGAAATACATTTCTTTTAAAACACAGAAATGTGGGAACGTGGCAACTCAAGCAGCAGTGTTGCCAGCCTGTGCATCACAGCAAAAGCAACCCCAGGGAGTGTCTGGGAAGACTTAAGCTTTTTAAAATCCCTTGTCATGTTGTTATGCCACTTGTTCATTTACCAGCAGAGGTGTCAGAAGACAAGTCCCATGGGCCTTCTGCAGTGCTTGGCAACAAAGCATTTGTCACCTAATGCTTTTAAGTGGTTACCCGTGGCAGTAAAGGCACGAGCATTTAGGAGAGAAGATGGCCCATTTCTGTCTTTCAGATGTGTTCTTCAGATGGAAGCTTTGCTGACAGGGATTTCTGCTGGTGGAAGAAAGCTGGAAGACAACAAGCCCTTTGGAGAGTGGTTCTTCCACAGAGCGCTGCCTGCAGAGCCCTGTTTCACTTCAGTCCTGTTAGCAAGTCAGGGCTTTCATCAGCTCTTTCTTTGCAGGAAAGTCCCCCCTTGTTCAAACCCACTATAACCAGAGCATCAGGACATGCTCCATCTGCACACAGACTCTGTGAGCTGAATCTGGAATCCTGAACCCTAAAAATGAGTAATCCTGTGTCCTGGGGCCACACAAGGCTCTTCTAGCTGCAGCAAGGGCTTGGGGTGTTCCACAGTGTGAAAGGATCCCAGTGCCTTGGGCAGTGAAGTGTACACCGGGCTCCCCCTTGTCAATAGGTGGATGCAGGTCCCTTTATATGCCATCTGAACTGGGAGCATTTCTGTTCTTGCTATGCGTTTAAAAAAAAATAAAAAAACAACTAAAACCATCAACAGATTTAACATTTCCTCTGAATTCTCCACTTCAGTAAAAAACAGCTGGTGGTGGTGATGGGGTAGACTGGAGAACCACATCTGCAAATGACAGAAATTTAATTAAGAAGAAGTGATGAGGAAGGTGGCTCAGTGCTTGCTTTGGTTCTCCCCAGCATGTATTTGACTGTATTCCTCTCCACGGCCATAGTGTGCCTTTGCTGGTACAGCTTTCTCTAGTATTTTAAAGAAACATGACATGGCATAACTCTTGTAGGAGACGTAATGTTCAGTAACGTAACACTTTAATCGCTGTGGAAGTGTTCAGCACAGGGCACATAATAGCCCATTGGAATGGGCGATGGCTTTTCTCACCTTCAGGTTAATGGTTTGTATTGCACTTAGCTGCTGTGAATGGGTTTAATGCCACTTGCTGCATCTAGTTTGGAGAAGAAACCATAGTAAGAGAGGAGATGTTGAGATGTATTTCAGTTGGGTGGTTGTTTTGTTTGATTGGTTTTTGTATTTTTTTTTTCCTACAGGGAAAAGAAATGCAGAAAGTGTTAGCCTTATTCTGTAGCATTCCCAGGCTGCTACTTCTATTATTTTATCAGGAGCCGAAACAAAAATTCTCCTTGTTTCAGTGTATTTCAGCAATGCGTCTTTGTCCCAGGTTCACTGCACTGGCATGAAAGAGAGGAGAGCAGCTATTCACTCCATGCTGACCTGAGATGTGCAATTCGGTTTATTTAAGCTATTGAGTTGCTGTGATTGTCCCTTATTGTCGAGAGTAAACAGTGTGGGAATCCTCTGTGTCTCCCCACCTTCTCCTGTTGCGTCGCATCATCTGCTCCCATTTTGGGCTGCCACAGAGCTTGTCAGAAGCTGCAATCCTGGACAGGGATTTCAGAGGGGTTCTTTCAAAAGAAAAAAAAGCCAAAAAAGCTCTGCCCACTGACATGCTGAATAGTGACAATTTAACTTACAGTAACAGAAGGGTGACTTTAAAGCATGTTTCTGCTCTTCAGGTGTCCTCAGGAAGAGAGGGAAAGTACCCAGAGCCCAAAGCAAACAACTAGCAACCTTGGACTGGTGCTTCCTCTGCCTCTCCCGAAGCTGCATCCTGCAGTGATGACTTTATGCTGCTTTTTCATCCAGGCAGAGGGTCTGGCCTCCATGTGGGTTTGCAGACCCAACTGCTCCTTAACCTTGTCCTTAACAAGGAGCCAGCTGGTCAGTCGTAGCAGCAGCTGAACCTGTTCTTGGTGAGGGTGTAAAATAAAACCAGACTGCACCATCCCAGCTGCTTTCCTCCTTTTCCTTGGGCTCTTTCCCCACTGAGGCAAGAAGTCTACGGTTTCCAAAAGCAAACGCATTACTTGGTCTGTCTCGGATCAAACTGCATTGCAAGTGGCAGGTCCTTAAAGCAGATGTGACAGCTACAGTAGGGCATGTCACCCAGCTGCTGCTGTCAGGGGCTGGTGTGACTGTCACAGTGCAATGCGGGGCTGGCAATAGGCAGAAGAGTCCCTGAGAATTCTCAGCACAAATCCAGCTTATGAATGATTGATCATCTGTGCACGAGCACTGCATGAAGTTCTTACACCAGCTTGACTGAATTCGGTATCTGCTGTTTGTGCTGACCAAGGCTGCAGGGAGACAAGCACTGCTCACTGACCCAAAGGGGCTTTGCAGGAGGAGGCTGCAGGATCCTGCCCGTCTCAGAGCTTAAACGTACCCCTTGGAGCGTGGTGTGGCTGTACCGTGTCTGGGCAGATCTCCCTCGAATCGTGCAAAGGGGGCACAGGCTCTGCCCAGGTTCTGCCCAGCCGTCCTTGGTGTTGGGAACTCGTTTCAGATGGATTCTGTGCTGGGTGCTTGTACCGCCTCTGGAGCGGTGCTGGTAAAAATAACTGTGTGCAGAATTGAACTCAATGGATTATATAGGTACTGAGGGATAATATCTCTTGAGGAGTTAAAGGCTGAAAGGGTTTTTTTTGTTGTTTATAGTTCAGTATCCAACGTGTCCCTGCCACCCTGCTTGAGTTAAGTAGGAGTTATCTAGAAGTTATGAGGCAAAGAGATTCCGGTGCTTGGCTGATCTCGTGCAAGAAACACTGCATTGCACTTCAGCTTCTGTTCTTACAACCTCAAAGTGCTTCAAGGTGTCAGCATGTGACATCTGTCCCTCTGCATAATGGCAAGAAGTCTGACAGCTTGGTTAGATGTCTCTTGGTATCGGGTGCAGGTATGAAATGGGATAATAAGAGTGGGATGAAATCTTAGGCTGTTTCCTGTGCTATCTTGTGCACCTGGGAGGATGCTTTATTTTGATGTGCGTGTTTCCTGTTTTTACCAAAGAGCATTTCTCTGTCCTTCATAACCTTCTGGGTTAACAGGTCAAACTAGGTTGGCAGGATACCAGCAGAAAGCAACAGCTACTCTCTGGCTCTTGCAGCACAAGCCCTGCAGACCTGTACTCTCTGAAGCAATGTTCTCCTGTCACTGGGCCTGATTCAAATCCATATGGGTCCATCTTTTGTAAGCATAAAGCTTTCTGGAATAACCCACCTCCATCACCCTCGTTACAGATTCTGTGCTGGGCTGTAGTTTTTGGAAATCACTGGAACACTGTTTGCGTATCATTAAACACTGGGTGCATGGGGACTGTCAGTGTTTTAATTCCAGAATACAGCAAAGAATGTGGAGAGGACAAGTATGGGAGGCTGCTGGGGGTTGTCTATGCACAGAAAGCCTTCCCCAGCTAGCAGAAATTGCGTGGCTCACCTTCCCCTTTCTCTCTGGCCATAATGCACCATCAGCTGAAAGCCAAGCGCTGTTTATTGATTATTACACACTGTCATTAGCCAGCACATGCTGAACGGAGGCATTGAAGTAGAGAGCAAAAATCTGGCTTTCGACTCCTGGGACTGATTTTCCACGAAGGTGAAAGCAAACCTGTGACAGTCAACAAATTGGGAAATTCCTGATGTGTCACACATCACTGCCAGCCTGTGCAGCAGCCCGGTAGGATCTGATGCAGAAATATGACCCATTAGCAGACCTCATATGTTGTCAATATTCTCGTGGATGGGCCGGAATGTAAAACTAGCCAGGCAATACACCAGACTGCAAGTGTGGCACCTTGAGAAAGTTCATCTTCCCGAAGCCCCCAGGAAGGGGTGATGTTACTCCAAACGTTCTGCCATTTCGGTGCAGGGGTGACTGCCAGCTCAGAAAGAGGAGGCAAGTGTGTAGGTAGGCAGAGAAACAGGACCGGGTTTTTGTGTTTTGTTTGCAGAAATGTGGGCTGTACACCAATTAGATGACTCCTTTCAGTGGTGGTGCCGGGGTTTTTATCTTCACCCTCGTGCTCTCCAAGCCAGGTCCTGGGGTGGTGGGAGCGGAGGTTGCCGAGGCTGTCACCACTGCCTGTTGTCTGAAGCTGCGTTATTGCCCTGTGACCAGCAGGGAAATGTGCAGGGAAGGGCAGGTGTTAGAGCAGTTTACTAATTTTTATCAGACGATAAATGTTTTCATTTATTCCCTGTTGCAGAAGAAGCCTTGGTTGCTCTCTGGGAAAATTGAACAGAGATAATAGGTTTCCACTAATGCTCCTCTTCTATCTTGCTTACTCAGAGCTGGTCCCATCCCCTCAACAGGGAGACCAGCTTGTCTGCTGAACACATCACTGCCAAAGCAAACTGGGGAAATCTAATGATATTACATAGTGTTCTTAAAGATGGAGAAAACATTTGTAATACTCTGGTGTATCACTAAGCTGCCCAGTCATGAAAGAAGTGGCAAGCTGATGCATTCAAATAATAGCATAAAAAATAACAGAGGAAGAGAAAAATGTTTTAAGAAATCCCTGCTTGGTGTTAACTTTTCCTATCAAAAAGAGCAAAGCTTTGGCTAGGTCAGTGTGATTGTAATAACATCTCTGAGATGCAATTTGATGTGATATCTGTGGAGGTATTGTTTGGTAAGTTTATTTTACTTTTTCCCTACCGAT
>NW_010120369.1:48288-70219 GCF_000699245.1 Pterocles gutturalis
TTCCATAGTGATGCTGAAAAAATAGGCATTATACATTCCCTCAATTATTAAGTTTTTATCCATGGTGACTACCTGCTGGTGAGCTTTAGTAACAATTATCTTCCTCCCAAAGTACAGGACTGCATAGCAAGAGATTAGATTGGTTTTGTGACTTTGCAACCAACTTTCTTTCTAACTTTCAGTCAACCTTTGATCGCAATTATGTCCCAGTGCTCCAGTGTTATTACATTTAACGATATTTAATAGTATAATTTAAAACAAATATTGTGGTATTAATGGGTTCTCTGATATAAGCTTCCCTCTTTCTTTCAGAAGATCTTCACTCGGAACTTTCACTGACCTTGGTGGCAGCTGACTTTCGTGTTTTGAACCTATTGGGTCACATCATGCCACCTTTCTCAATTGTCTGAACCAAGCACAAGCCTTCGTACAGCCAAAGGCTCTGGGCCATGTGCCATGTATGAGGCTGAGGGAGCCCAGAGCAGAGCCTCTGCTTGGAGTGGAACCACAGCTCCTGCCGCATCCTTGTGGCTGGGCTGCGCAGGATGCGTGGGAGGCTTCAGGGGCACCCTGTCAGGGACTGCAGCCACTTTGGTTCACTTCCAGCTGGGGCTGTGGGCATGGCCTGGGAGCTGCTCTCTATCACTCAGGAATGACGTGTTGCTCAGGGTTGGGTAGTTTCTGGTGTTAAAGAATTAAGAGCCTTGTGCTAAGCATGGCTCTCAGCCAAGGTGGTTTTGCAATGTCTGTGTTACCTCTATTGCTGGGTTTTATGCCTTTAGCCAGATTGAATTAGTGTCTTCTGCCAACAGAAAAAGTGAAAAGACCTCCAGGGTGCCATGTTTGACATGAAGACCACAAAGAGCAGAAATCATTGCTGCAGCCCTGGTCTCTCTTGTCTTTGGCCATTCCTGTCTCCTTCGTACAACAATATCCAGATAAAGCTGTCTCATCATTAGGGAAATCTCCTTTCTAGGCTCTCCTGAGTCAGACAATGCACCTACCCTGGCCATGAAGCTGATAACATGTGCAAGGTGTAGCCCAAGGGACATCCTCTTGCTCCACCTCCATGTTTTGCCCAATTCATGCTTTGTGAGAAGACCTAAGGTTGCAAGGGGGGCTCCCAGAAGGGATCAATCAGCAGAGTGAATCCTGCCGCTCCCTCCCCATCACTCACTGGAAGGGGACACCGCATTCTAGATATCGGACTTAATTGCTTTCTGAATGGCAACACGTTAGGTTTAATTACCCATAAAATTGAAGTACAGATACTTTAAGTCCAAAATAATTTTCCAGCTCAGTAATCTATACGTGGTGAACCTCTCAGCATGGTGTCTTGTGTTTCCAAAAGCATTTCAGGATGCAACAGTTACAGAGGCATCCATCGAAACACTTTTACCTGGGAAAACTCCTTCTGCATTTGCAAGTTTTTTGGTTGCAACCAGAAAGCAAGAGTCTGACTCTTGGCTAGCTTGCAACTGAAATAACTTCTTGGATTGCTAAGTAGATGTAAAATTCTACCAGGTCAGAACAGTAGTGTTACCTTTTATCTTTTAACTGGTTGCTCTTGTAAAAAGTAAAACTGGGAAAAACCAAGCCCATTAAAATAGATGGCATGCATCATCTTTTAATTCTGTTGATATTAAAAGAAACAAGCAAGATAAAATGCAGAGAGAATAACTATGAAGAAACTTTAATCTACCTATGAAATATTGTAAAATTAAGAGAAAAATAGTTCTTGCTCCTGTATTGAAGTTATGAGCTCCCTGAATAGAAACAGGACGAAAAGAGGCATCCTTAAAGATCTATTGTTTTTTCTGTTTCGTGTTGTGTGCCTCTCCCTGCCCCACTTCCAGCCTTTGGGTTCTCCTGACCAGAGTCCACCCAGGGCAAGTCCGCTTGGGTGCTTCCAGCTGCGTGTGGAATCTTCAGGTTTTGTAACGTGTTGTCGTCTGCTGGGGCTGCATAAGGAATAAAGTTAAATCAGGGCTTAAAATTGCATTAAAGCATGACTGAGATGAAGCTCAAGAGAATGAAAATAGTGTCAACCATTTCTTTTTGTGTTCTGTTTTGGTTTTGGGTTTTGTTTTTTTTTTTTCTTTTCTGCATGCAGCTCGTGTATATCCATTGGAGCTCATCACTACAAACCCGCACTCGCACCGAAGGTTTCAGGAAGGGAACATTGTTATTTATCTGAAGAAGAATATCTGGAATTAGATAGCTCGTATTAGCAGCAGTAAAGTTTTTAAAGAGATTGAGAGATGATTCATGTTTCAGGGGAAAAAAAATCCTAAACAGTGAGAGTTATGAGCAAGCTGTCCATGAACAGAACACAGCTCTGGGACTCTGTAGCAGTGCCTCTTGCATGTTCAGCCACTCACTATGAAATAATTCCTTCTCTGTTTGGAAAGAAAATAGCAGCTACTAGTCTTACCCTGTTTAGCTGTCGCTGTATTCCCATTTCTTCCCTAGTCTGTGGGAAGAAAATGCAACAGAGCCTGTTATTCATCATGGCCTTGAATTCAAGGAATTAAGTAAGATAGGTACAGGCTAGGTGAGCTCAAGCACAACAGTGTATTAGTGTTTCCATGGTGGCTGGCTAGGATTGTGCCTGCACTGAGCCGCAGCTTTGCTTATGCCTACTCTGTATCTCAAAAACATCATGAGTTTTCCTATTGCTTTCCCTATAAATCATTCTTTGTCGAGCAAGTTGCATACCTCACTGAGCAAAAGCTAAACATTCCCTCTTTAATCTGGAGTATATATTATTCTACTAATGCTCATATGGCTACTTTTTATTTTTTTTTTCAAGGTCATTAGTCACTCGCCACAATGGTAAAAGGTGATGAACAACCCTATGAAAAGTTCAATGAAATGAATAACTAGCTTTAAACTGTTTCATGGGAAAGAAAATGGCAGCAGTAAACTAGGCAGTGTGTTTCATGTAGATAAATTTTCTACAATTAACTTTGCAAGGCTGAAATTTGGTCTTCTGCATTGTTCTTTAGATACCTTCATTAAATTAATGATCAAGAATTTGCTTTATTATTTTCTTGTACTCTTTAGTTCCTCGGATAAGACATGGGTGGTAACTGGAATTTCCCTGCCTCTGAGAAATAATGCTAGTCCTCTTGTATATTTTTTTTTTTATAATAATTTGAGAGCTTTCTCCCATAAGCCACAGAGTAGGTGAGTAGTGAACGGGTTTCAGTTGGAGCTGTTCTACTTAATGCACAACATGCTATGATGGAATAATATATTCACAACAAAAGCAGCTTATCATAGTAGTGGGTATCGTGATGTAATAACTCCCTGATTCTTCAGTGGGAAAGGTGCTATAAAGATATCAACCATGATGTTTGTATTTATGTATTCAGATAAATAAGTAAATCAGGTGCATCTGGTTTAAGAAAAAAAATTAATTTGTTATAGGTGCCTTTAGGCTGAGCAGAGAGAATGACCTGTGACATGGTACAAGTAAGTGATCCAATACCTTGCTGTGAACACATCAATCTTCTTCTGTAGCGACACAAAGTATTAAAGATGTGTTAGCTGTGTTATCTAATGTAGACGTGTCCCATGAGACCAGATTAGGCTTTGGGTGGAGGTTGTTCTGGCTGGGTGAAACATAGCACTTATGAACAGAAATGGAAGTGAATATTCCTTTTTTTTTTTCTTTCCCCTGCTGCCTTTGAAGGCTTTCAAATTCCAGTGTAAATTTGTATTTCTTCAACTGCTACAATGCATGCAAAGGCAAGGCTTGCCCTTCTGCAAAGGCTCAGCACGTGTGCACTAATCTATTTTAATCCCAAGGGTTTACTGGGCGAAGTCATGCATGGACCTTGATTCACCTTTGTATAGAAATGAATTTCTACTACAACTGTAAGTGAGTAGCAACTTCAGTGTTGCCTGATATTTTTTTCCTTATATTTTAAACCTTATGTGATTTCACTTTATAGATAAAGCTCTTCAAAAGGGTGTTTCAAAAAAACATTCTTTTGTGTTGAAAAAAAAATTTCTGCCTTTCATGGCAACACAAGAAGTCTTGAAAGCACAATTGGAGAGTCTCTCATATAACTGAAAGCCCAGAGAATAATCAGAAATAAGTTTTTCTTGTTATGTCTGAAGACACTGCAATTTTTGGAGTATGGAAGGTTTAGGTTTTTTTGGCTGTTTATTGGTGGTAACTGGTATACTCTTTGCATTCATTGCAGTTAATGCACTGTACAAAGATAAAAAGGCAGCTGAGCAACTTGTGAATTCTGGTGGATTATCTGATGTCAACAGAATTGGGAGATACGAGTGACAGAAGGAGCATATCCTGGTCACTGAGCTGACAGCGTAGCTGTAGAGGGGACCTCTTCAGAGCTGGAGGGGTATTGGGGCTGGGGATGTCCGGAGCAATCACTCTGTAGCCAGATGTCATCTCCTTTCAGTCCTGTTATTCTCAAAACATTACATATACAATAGTATAACCATGTAAATAACTGAAGGATAAAACCCCTGATTCGATGCGATGGAGGCAATGTGCTAAACCAGCAACATTTTGGAGATGGCTGCTCCCAGCCTTGGACTGATCAGTGCTGGCTGGGGCCAAATGAGCTGCTCTGTGGGCAGGACTGGTGAAGAAATACCTCTGTTTGTTTCTGCTGCGGTTACAAGTGGCTTGAGTTTTCTAAAGATGGCTTCTTGTTGTCAAATTATCGGTTATTATACTGTTGTTGAAATGCTAGACTGAATATCTCAAGTGCCACTTGAGTTGTAGCGGCAGATTTGTTGGCGGGAGATGGAGACAGCGAGAGAACACAATGCTCGCCCAGGGAGAGGTTGAAACTGTCACTTCACTCTTTAATGGAGACAGGAAAGGTAATTAACAGCTAGCGTTGTGTACAGATTTGTATTTCATGGGGAAGATGACTCATTTTGGCTCTGAGCAAGTGTGAGAATGAAATTAAACCAACGCCTGGTGCCATGCCAGTGACTTTGGCATTTTAAAAATATCTCCCCTCTGTGTCCCAACACAAGCTCACTATATTTTCAAAATCAGTATGTGCTTTATGGGAGCAGGGTTTTCTAGGCTCTCTCTGTAGGTGAAATATAACTTCTGTTTTCCTACTTGCATCCAAATTCATTCGTTTAGTAACCTCACTGTGTATAAGCTGTGTGGTTTTTATGTGCATCAGCCTGTTTCCATAGAGTCTTGAAGTTGTACTAGCTCAGAGTTGGGTTTATTGGGACAGTCAAGGAGTTTGTAGAAGAGTGTGTTGAGTGGGCTGGCAGAACAGGATACACTGAACACGATGTGGGGAAAGGCTGCAATTATTCCTTCCATTGGGATCACTCTACCTACAGTTTTCTCCTGATGGTCAGGATGGCTGAACCGTGCTACACCTGGAGCTTCTCTCTGACTCCAGAGGGTTGGGGTTTTTTTTTGTGAGTAACAGGTCAATAGCACACTCCAACAGAGAGCTGCAGTTTATGCAGCAAAGATTGGGCAAAAGTGCTGTGAGTGACCGCAACAAATACCTAGAGTGGCATATTCTTTGCTCAGTGGTGTGGATTTACTCTGTTATCCTTTCTGGGAAGTGTCCGATGATAAAGGTCTCCAGTTAGACCTGCCTTGCCGTCACTTTCCTGCCTTATTCATTCTGCAAATTTCCCCTTTTTTTTTTCCTGAATGATATATTTCCATACATATGTCTGCTGAGGGGTGGCTGGATATCATCACCAATTTGTGGAGACACTCTGAAGTCAGCATTCAGTCTACCTTGGCCAGGGATCAGCGTGAAGCCTTTGTGGTTGGTGGGATGGAATAGGAAGAAGGGAATTACCTGCATCCTTGGGGAGGCAGATGCCTAAACACCATGTCATGGCAGATGGGAGGGGAATTGCTACTGAATAAGCCACGCAGCGAGTTAGAGATGGGCGTAAGCAGCAGCAGCCAGCTGAGGATGGGACTGTGTTATCTGCTGTAGGCAGAGCCCTCGGGCAGCCACGGGACTGTCCCTCTGTGCTGGTCGCAGTTGCTCCACAGTCACTTGTGTTTAACACTGAGCAAGTGTTGAACACATGAGTCGCAATTCCAATATGCTTTATTTACCTTTCACAGCTGTAAAGAACTATCCAGTGCCTTTTCACTATTTGGGCAAAGTAATGGATAACCAGAAATGAACCGTATTTTGAGGTGTTCTAATACACTCCAATGCTGTTGTTGTGCTCTGAACTTTTTGTGAAAGGTGGTAGAGACCTTGGGTTTTTTAAAATTTTATTTATTAGGAGAAAACATCCATAAATAAACCTCTACTGATGGGCTGATTCATTACTTCCTCCCCTGCCCATTTCCAAAATAACAACTTGGATCCAACCCCCCACCAGCTTTACCACAGCAGGAGCAGAATTTGGATAATGAGGGCGTGAGGAAAAGGTTACCAAACAAAGCTAAGGGAGTTAAATTTAGAGAAGAAAGAGCTAACAGGTGGCCAGAGAAAAGGGAGGGAGGAAGACTTTGGAGAGGCAGTGAATAGAAATGTGATTGCATTCGTTATGAGGTTTTTATAATAGGGAAAATGTTGGGAGTAAAATAAACTCTATAAAGAACTATTTAAAAATGTATTGTTTGCAGAAAACTGTAATCAATCTAACTGACAGTTGGAAAGGTCTATTTAAATTGCAGGGCTTTTCTCCCTTGCACTCTTAGAAAAATCAGCTTCAGCAAATTGGGAGGAGTATAGAAACAGATACTGAACTCACCCACTGACATGTTAAACAATTTCTAAGTCTTAACCGCATTTTGTGCCTCTCCCTTTCCTTTATTTTATAATACGGCCTGAGTCAAGGGTTCATCTTGATGTTAACACCAAGATCCAGGTGCCTTTCAGACCTTTGCTGGCTTATGTGTCTTCATACCAACTTGGTTTTTTTGCCTCAAAGCCAACTTTTATCAAAGGAACAGTTTAAAAGCGGGGATCTAACACCAAGTCATCTGCCCACAGCTTTCATTTGGCAATGATAGCTTTGACTGCAACTGTCCTCCATAGACTGACTCCTAAAACAGAGATTAATTGCCTGTCTGGGGGACTGAGATGTATCTAAAGAAAGAAACAGAAGTTTGGCCAATATCCTACGCAATGCCCTTGGGCTCCCTTCTCATGAGGTTGGAGGATATTGTTTGAAAGAAGGATTTGGTGACTAATTCAATGCTGTATTTTTCTGAATTGGTACTGAGGCTTTCTTCATTTTTTGTTTTATAAAAATTTTGAAGAAAACTGTATATCTTGGCTACAGAGCTAGTTTCCAGGATTTTTATACTGGAGAAATAGGATTTATCTTTAGCATTAGTCATCTGTAATGCTGCTTTGGTCTATCCATCAGTAATGGAATGAAAGAGATTTCCCTCCAGAAGCACCTAGCTCTTCATGTATGGAGTCTAAATGAATTTTCATCTGTAAATATTCATGTTGCAGGTATTTGAAGTTGGACAGATGAATCCCCCATGAAGTGCTCACTGTACTGAACTGGAATTTGGGAGTCTCAGTCGCACTATATTTCAGAGGTTTTTGTCAGTATAGAGGTATTAAGCCCTTAGGTAATATATTATTGTTTATACTCAGTGGAAATCCTCTAAGGATTACTTTCTTTTTTCCTGTGGAGTTTGCCTAGATTAAGGAGGTGTATTATGACAATGCTGTATCACTACTTGGTTTTATCTGAAGGAATAACTTGTATTTCTGCTGTCCCTGAACTGTGATCAGTTGTGCATTGATCTGGCCAGGGTGCTTTTACGTTACCTAGATGTGGCCTGTGGCTGGTGTGTCAGAACACAGCATTATCCTGAAGACAACATTTCAGTCTCTTTTTATGATTTGGGGACAACATCTTGAATTTCTTCTTTGACATGATGGCGACTGACACCATTTTCCGAAATATTGATTCTGAACAGGAGCATTTAGATAGTGCCCCAGCCATTGTTACAAGGACAATAACAAGGTTTTTCTTTCTCTCTCCTTTATTAATCCCCGGAAAACATAGCCCTGGTTACCTCAGCCAGCTTTAAAAGGGAAAATGCAGCATACAGCCTTTGTTCTTCACTCACTACCTTTATTTTGGATGTCCCTTTTATTCAGAGGATTGGCCCAGCCTCAGATGGCCTTTTGTTTTAGTTCTGCCCTGACTTTGATTGATGCTATCCCTCTATTTGAGGATTGACTAATTAAGGCTATCCTATCTAAAATCAGTTTGCTTTGCTTGTTGGTTTTTTGTTTGAATGTTTGTTTCACTCTATTATTTTTTTGAGTTTGAAATGCAGGAGGACACCCTGTTGTACAACTTCTTTTAAAGTGCTTTCTTTCCTAGTGCTAAAACTAAATCAGATTTAAACTCTTCTCTTTACTTTACTTTTCCCTATTCCTATCTACCTGTCCTTATTTCACCAAATCACCCTGTTTCAGATTACAGTGTTGCTAATTATAGTATTGATTAGCTCTTCCTCTCATTCATTCTTTTCAGGTTTGTTAACCGGTAGCTTGAAATTCTGCAAGGGGTGTTTGCATAGCATATCCTTGAAATTACACTTGGAAACTATTGCTTAGACAGTTACTTTAGAGGCATTCTTGGAGGTTATTACAGTTTTTGTCAAGAACAGTTTAATTCTCTGCCATTTTCCACTTTTGTTATTATTGTGGATTGTCATGGGAGCAGGTTAATTTGGTCCAATTTCTTCCTCGTGTTGTGTCCCTCATCTCGTGAATGCAAACACGTGAAAGCTGGACTCTGCAGAAGATTAAACCTGTGGTGACAAGTAATTCCTGTGACAGAGGCTTTAATGAGAAGAGAAAAAGACCTTAAAATATCGTCTTTCGCTTAATAAGGATAATCTAAGTAGTGGTATGAAAGTCGCCAGAGGACAGCTCTGACCTGTCTGCTAGTCACATTGCCACCATGGGACTGGCCTTTGGACATAGGAAAGTGACTCCATGGGCAGGCAAAATTAAAGTCTCTCTCTTTGAAAAGCAAACGGAGGTCCTCAGCAGTGATCTAGGAGAAAATGGGTCGATGGTCCTGGAGGCTGATGCTGCACGTGAAGAGCTGGCTCCTGCAGCCTTCCCTTGCCGTGGTTTATCTTCACACTCTCCTCTGCCCCTGCTCACTGCTAAGGGTAACATGGAAGTAGCCATCACCTGGTCAGCCAAAGCCGGTCTAGTGGCAGAAAGAAGGCATGAGAAATAAGTAGACATTGAGTCTGTCTCAGATAAACCTTTCCAGCGTTCGGCAATTGCTGGTTTAGAGGCTTTCAAGCCGTACCCTTAGGTACTAAGTCTTCATGACTTTGTCTAGTCCCTTATTAAATCCTTTTAAAGCCCTTTGTCTTCTGCAATAACTTGTGTCAAAGAGTTCCACAAATTAACTGTAAAAAAGCACTTTATTTAATTTGTGTTAGACTTGCTGCCTGACCATTTTATCAAATTCAGCCCCTCGCCCCCATTTATTAAGGTGGGAGTAGTTGCTCTTTCACTACCTTTCCACGTCTGATTTTACAGACCTCTTACTCTCCCTCCATAACTCTCCTAGCATACTTTAGAGAGAGCCCTTAAGGAAACACAGTCCGGTTAAATGGAGAGGCCAGCTTGGAGCTGCTCCTCAGGGTCAGATTCATCAAGCGGTGCTGTGAACCTCCAAGGGTTCACTCTGTAGGATCAAATGTAGTGCTTTTATCCATGGTATTGAAAGAGTCTATTTGCAATAGAAAGCATTTACTGTAGTCTTGTCTTCCGCACATA
This sequence comes from Pterocles gutturalis, assembly GCF_000699245.1. NCBI lineage: Eukaryota > Metazoa > Chordata > Aves > Pterocliformes > Pteroclidae > Pterocles > Pterocles gutturalis. The sequence goes on from NW_010120369.1 coordinate 58,065, forward strand.
CAACTGTTCAGGCAGGCATGAACATGTTTTTACGGTAACTTTTTTACATCAGGAATCAGTGAGTTTGCTGCCACTTGCCAGAAATGCCTGCCCATCACCTAGGGAGAAAATCATTACTTTCTGGGAGTTTATTGATGGCAGGGATTTGACCGATATCTAACTCCAGGTCTGTGTTTCTCCTGAGACTTGTCTCTTGCTGGCTCATCCTGTGACCCGTCCTTAAACCTTAGCATCCTTTGACCAGAAGGAAAAGGGAAGCAGGATAAAGAATAGATGCCATATTTCGGTGAGATTGCCTGGTACATCACTTAGATGTGCATGTGAATTTGGCTCAGTGAGTCAGTCAAGCCTTCCTCCTGTGATTGCATCTCACTGACTTCAGTAAAAGCCAAACATATGTAAACCATGGGGTTATAGTTTCTCCCTCGATTGGGATGAGAGCGGTCACCTTGCAGGTGGCTCAGCTGTAACCTGGGGTCTGCTGGGACTGGGGATGCTGGAGGTCCTCCTGGTCCTGACCTGCTGGATGAGGTCGGGTAGAAGTCACTGCCCTGCTCTGTGCTTCCCGGCTCCCAGCTTGTCAGTTGGAGCAGTAAGGGCTCTGCCTCCTTGAAGTCTGCGACAAAACATCTCTGTATAAGTCATAGGTGTGACTGAGACTGTCATGGCAGCAGCTTGGAGATTACACCCGCTATCTGAGAGGCTTTTGTTGTTGGAAACCTGCTTGTTTATATGTAAAGAAATAGGAATTTTTATAAGCAGAATGTTTTTTTTCCCAGGTATGGATGCTCCCAAAAGCAAGAATGTTTCCATCAGGTATTAAAATCTGGCTTTTGCTTTCAGCGGCAGGCAAGGACGTGTGTTATTACTGTACTTGGACAAAATGTCACTCAGGATAATACAGAGCTACAGACAAGCATTACTTTAAAAGCAGGCCCTTGTCTCTCTGCATTTCCTCAGCACACTGAACGTTTGGCTAAGCTCCGGGAACTTTCCAAACACAAACAAGCATTTATGTATTAAGCCTTTTTATCAGGCTACGCTCTGTGTGAGCTGGAATGTGGGCAGCCTTTCTAATAAGGTGTATGCAGAATTGTTAATGGCTTTCCCATCAACCCGTGCAACAAAAATATACAAACTTTTAAATATTAAATCACTAAAAGTTTTTTTAGAAGTAAATCACTGTCTTTCTTTCACTAAACACTATTAGAAGAATGAGCTAATTATGGGCTTGATAAAAACCCTATTTTTTTTTTCCTAAGTAAATGGATTGCTGCAGGTGTATGGTGAGAATATGAAAAGCGGGCTGAAGGTTTTGGATGTGGTTGTGCCTGGTGCTGGAATGAACTCTGGCAGCTCTGGTCCATCCCTCTCCCCTGGTCGGTGGGTGGCAGTCCCACCAGCTCTTTGGTCCCTTCTATCAAGGGAGCTGTTGACCTTGGGCCAGGTTCCAGGTAACAGATAATAACCAAACTAGTAACACTCGTGCACTTGCTAGCGTAAGACAGCCAGCTATCTAGGATTTCTAAATGCAGTTCTAACAGCAATAGCACTAGTTCCCTTTAATGGCAAGGATGAGCAGGAGTATGGAATGGTGCAATGCTGTGTGATCTCTGGTCCACCAGCCTATGCAGTGGGTGACTGCCCTGGAGCAGCTGCAATCACATTGGCATTTGGAGTTGATGAAGTTTGAACTGGTGGTGCTCAAGCTGAGCTTGTTGCAAACTCTAGTATTCAGAGCTTTCACTCTGCTCTCTTTTCTTCACTGGACTCACTGAAATGAAAAAGAGATTAATTTAAAATCTATGTGTTTAAATATGTAGATATATTTTAGATTTGAAGATGCAATCTGTTGTTTGATCCTCGTTTACGTGTTTTATGTCAGTGGAACAATCTCCAAAACAAGCTACTAACTCTGAATGCATACCACAGCAAAACCTGGCCTCAAATAGTGCCTTGACAAGGCTAAAAAGTCTCACTGGCTGCAGGATGTGTGCTGTATTCACAGTGTTGGTCATATTGACTCATTTCCCATACATTCATAGGTCACCTGCTGTCCTCTCTGTCCTTAGACAGCAGGAGATAGTCCTCAAAAGAGAAACGGAAGTGTAAATGTTTGCCTGTTTGGATTCAAATTTCAGTTGCATCAAATAGCATCTGAAATGATCTCGTTTATGTTGTCATCAAGTAGGAGTGATTGAATTATACCCTGTATTTCCTTGGGGAGCCCAACAGAACTGAGCTGCCTGTGCACAGGTATTAATGGGTCAGGATCAGGGTCACACAATTGCATTTTCTGTGCTGCCCAGCATCCTTACCACGAAACCAGCTGAGAAACAGACGTGAGAGTGGTGGAAAAAACCTAGCAGTGAGCTCTGGAAAGCAGGGGTGACAGTGGTAGCTGCTCAGGAAGGGGGGTTAGAAGCATCCACCAGGTCTTGTCTGTGTCCAAGTTGCAGGTTTCCAAGAGCTGTGTGGGAAGGACCTTCCAAGTGAGCTGCTGTCACAGAAGGGGTTCGTGTGCTGAATGAACGTGGCTTTGAGGAGTAGTCTTTGATAACGCCACACTGTTTCTGGAAAAATCAAATGTTTGGGTTCAACCACAGTTCATTTTTAAACCTCTAAGGTATACCAGAGTTCATCATGCCTTTCTTTCCTTTTGGGAGTATTTGTATTTTTTTTTCTCACCCTTGTTTCTTGCTGGTCGCTGTCAGCATGCAGCTCTCCTTGCATCTAGAGATCAAAAAATCCTGTATATATGACAGGGCTATTGAAAGTAAAAAGGGGATAAAAGAGTGATAGCTGGGAATAAAGCCAAAGTTGTGGTTTTTCAAAAAGCATCCTTCTGAAGTGTAAGTGCTCAGAAGAAGCACCAGATGTTGTGTGTGTGTATTTTTAATATAGGTTTGACTAGAGGGAAGTGATAAATATGGTTATCTCTAGAAAGGGGGATTTGGGGCAGGTAGGAAGGGATAATGAGCTGAAGACCAAATGTTCCCCTTGGTTTGTGCTTCCTCTTATCAGGGAGGGGAGGAACATTGCAGACAACTGATCTTTGGGCCAGAGCAGCTGTGGCTAGTAGACAACAGACTTTAAACCACAAGTTTCTTTAAACGCTCTCAGCATTAGCCTTTCTTTTTCTTAAATGAAAAGGAGATGCCCTTAGCATCTGCTGTGCCCTGGGATCCCTTCACATCTGCTTGAGGCAATCAACCTCCTCTGCAGAGCATCTCTCTAGGACGCTGCCAAGAGAAAAGGAAAAAGGGACACTCAACCAGCTCACCCCATCCTACTATTTTGCTGAGATTTGCACAGGCACTCCAGTTTTGGGAAATGAGGGGCTGCCAGGGTTCTTGTATAAAGTTTGACTTTTGGTGGTCTGCAAGGTAGGGCAATGCATGAGGCTGCAGTGGAGCTCAGGTTGGTCCCTGCAGTCCCAAGGCTGATGGAGCTTGGCAGCCAATTTCAGCCCTTGAAGAAACCTCTTCCTTTTCTTCCTCATTATAGCAGGATCTCCAATTCCCTCCAGCAGGCTAAAAAACTTAGCATGACCCTGGGCATCTCTTCTTCAGCAGAGACCTAAGGCCAGGGAGAACTCATGGATGTGACGCAGATCACGCTGGGACAAGTCCTCATGCTCTGCACTAACAACGTCCACGTTAAACGGCTTGCAGGCACATGGCTGCGTGACCTCGCTGGGATCAGAGGAGTGGTGGCAGGAGAAGTTTCTGCTCAGCAGCTGTGAATTATGTGCATTGCCAGCACCGTGGAGGCTTGATTCCATTTCTGAACGCGTCTCTGCTGGCAGGATGAGCTGGGAACAAAACAAGGTGCTGGGAAGGAAAGAAGAGTTAGTTCAGTGGTCTGGGAAGGCAGAGAATTTATTTATTTGGAGTAATCTTTCTGAACAACTCTAAGTACAAAATGAAGCTGTTAATGCTGAAATAGCCTGATGATTGCCACAGGGGTCAAGGAGCCACTGTGCTTCTTGGTACCAAATCTCTGATGCTCTGTGCAACTTTAAGTGAGGCAGGTTGCTTTTTCTGTGTCAGTCATTTCTGCTGTACGAAAAAGAGAAAGAGGAGAAAGGGCAGGAGCAGGAATCTCCTGGAAAACCTCAGAGACTGCACTGGGGCATGAGCCATCCCGAAGCACATTAGCAATCTCAACATTGTTTGTGGGTGTATTGTTAAGGAAGTATTTCTACATAATAGCTCTGTTGCTTTTTTTTCTGTGTAGAAAGCTTACTTAAGCATGATTTCTCCCAGGATATTTAGCGCTTTGCTTTTCTTTGAACAAACAGAGAAGGAGAAAATGGATACATCCACAAAAGCCCTGAAAGATGCTGCTTTCACCAGCAGAGCTGGCTGTCACCTGGGATGGCCAGGAGCATCACTCATGGAACATCTTGGTAATTGGACTTTGCCAAGAAGGAAGTAAATAAAAGGTACCCAATGAGGATTGCTCCAATAGCATAGATTTCACAAATTGAAAACATATTAGTTGCTGACAGCTCTCTTCTTCTATAGACAAAACAACTGCATTCCCAGGAGCTCTCTGCTTAAAGTTTAAAGCTTTTTCCTTCCAGTTTTTTGTGCATCTAAAGAAGGCTCCTAGAGCCCATTTTTTACGCTCTTTTGCACCTTGGTTTATCATTTACACCAATGCCAGGCAGGTTCAAAATGTTTCTTTGCATCTGATTTGGCAGCATTTCACATCCACTTGGCACTGGGGCACGTGTTTACATCTCTTACTCCACTGGGTATGAGACAGTAACAAATTTGGCCCTCTAGGTATTTCTCACAGTTGAACCCAGGGTTAGATATATTCTCTGGGACTCTGCAAGATTTGTTTATTCTTTACTCTGCTCATCTTGCCTCTACTCTTGGTGCCTGCTGATAAAACTGAAAAGAAAAGGTTTCTTAAAGTTTTGAAGATAAAAAGTGTCAGATGCATCTTAGAAACAGAGTTTTAGTTCAAGTTCATGGCTGCTCTGTCCTGCCAGGCTGTACACAGCCCACACCAGACTGGGAAAGGTTGGAAGGAAGGAGACTAGTGCAGTGCTAGCATCTCATAACAGCGCTTTCTCAGGCTGTTAGAGAGGAAGCTCAGTGCTCTGCGTCAGTCTGCTAACATATCGTTGAGTCGATAGGTGCCGCCTTTGTTACTTCTCCACATGGATGAATTTGGCTCATGGGTTTTTCAGTAAATCACTAGAAAAATATTTATGACTTGGCCTTCTTTGTATGACTTGTACTCCAACTGCCAGTTACACCAAATAGGAAAACTGACAGCAGGGCAGATCTATGCTCCTTCTCTTGGTATAAATTGGGGCCATTTTTTTGCCTAGTGATAGGTTGCAGCCAGCCCTTTCTAGTATCCACAAGAAGCAGAGATAGATGCAAGGTCATCCTGTTAACAAGTAGAGATGAGCAGAGCATGAAAGACTTGGAGGCAAACATGATAATCTGCCAGGCTCTAGCTGGGCAGCTGTGGGGTGAGCTTTTGCTCCTCAGTTTGGATCTTCTTTAGCTGTTGAAGGGAGAGAAGTCCAGGGCTGAGCTCTGTCCCACAGGGATGCTGGCAGTGCCTTTGGGCAGTGCTGGAGGCAGGGGTTGCCTCGATCAGTGTAGGCTTTTTGCACAATGTGTGGGGGCAAACTGAGCACCTCCAGCTACTTCTGGATAACCTGAAGCCACCAGACTTCCTCCTGCTCTGAGTTTTGTCAAGCCAGTCTAGTTTGTCCTGGTTCTGGGAGCCAAATAAACAGGTTGGGCAGAGGCGGTTAACCACCAGGGTACAGCAAGGACCTCCCTGTGCTTCCCACTGACCTCCTCCCCTGAGCTGGGGAGAGAAGGAGGCTCAGCACAGCCCTACTTTGCTGTATTGCTAAAAACAAGCCTGTTTCAAACCTCAGCTGGGCAGCAGCTGGGAATACTAGAGAAAGGAAGGTGTGGTATCCACACTGTCCTGGGACAGTGTCACCTAGCCCTGGCTTTTAACAACTGCTCTCTAACCAACGTGAGAAATGTGTTGGCCAGACCCCTCTTTCTGGACTGTGGGAAGAATCAGTGTGGGAACAGAGAAAACAGAGGGGAATGACTGGAGGGTGTGAGGGAAGGATTTTGTGTGACAAAGTCATGCACAGAATGAATTCAAAAGCAGGTGCTTAAGATCAGTACCTTTAGGGGAATCCAGGGAGCTGTCCCCACATCCTCTGCTGGCTGGAAAGGAAGTTTTTGCACTGATACACAAAGGAAGAAACAATCAGACCTCTTCCCCTCTTCTAAAGAAAGTGCTTAGCTCTTAACACTGCAGCTGTGAGCCGGCAGCCCCAGCACAGGTCAGAGAAACTATTGCATTTGTGTTCACTACAACACTGCAAAGTCCTGCATCCGTGCTGGCTGTTGCTCTGCTCTGAGGTGGCGGCTCTGGAGAGATGGGATTGAATTTCATGGTCTGTATGGTTCTGTGTGTTTTTCTGGGGACTTGGAGCAGCGTGCACTTGGGCTGCTGTTTGTGATCTGCAGTTAGAGGAGAGTTGCAGCAGCTTGCCTGTGCTTGGAGGTAGCTGCAACCAGACTTTTCCAGGCTTGTTGGGAAGCCAAGGTGTTGCTGTTAGGGCATTTTCATGCAGATGTCCCTTGAAAACGTCCTAGCCTTGTGCAAGTTCTGTTCAGATTCACATCTCAGGAAACCTGTGTTGCAGAGAGGAACCCAAGAATTCATTTTTATTGAGCATTTCCAGACACTGCTTGTTGGCTTTGAAAACTTCAGGTTATAATTATTTTTTATTACATCAATGTTTATATGCTAGCATGCGTACTATGGGCCAGATGGTACCACTTTTGTTACCTGCATTGCAGATGCAATTTGGCCCAAATGATGGTATAAGTCACCCTCAAGTGTCTCCCAGGTGTCAGAGTTAAACATTAGCTTTTGTGAGTATTATTTTTCCCTCCAACAGATGAAACAGGGCAAAACAGATATGGTGAAAGGAGAAAAAGCAACTAACCAGTAGAGCTAATACACGGCTAATCCCTGGCTGCAGCTTTCAGCTGTTGCAGCACAAATGAGAAAGCAGCCTTCAGCCTTCACTAGTCATCCCAAAAGAACAGGTCCCAGTCACCCACAGTAGGATTAGGAAGGTACAGAAGCATGGACCCCGTGCTGTTTTTGCAATCCTTTCCGTCCCTGCGAGTTTCTTTGTGCAAAGATATCCTACAGACAAGGCTGGGGAGAGAAGCGAGGTTGGAGACAGCAGGAAATTTCAGTACTGCTCAAAGTGCTGTGTTCCCCAGTTCTTTGCTATACGGGGGATTTAGGGTGGTCTCTTTGAAAATAGGCATCTGGATTGATTCAGCAGCTGTTGTACTTGTGTGATACCCAATATAGTTAACATCTAATACATGAAAGGCAAAAAACATCAGGGAGACATGGTGAAATGACGTGTAATCACAGATGTTAACACTTGTGATTTTATAAAATATCTTGGGGTATTTGGTAATGTTTGAGAGTCCTGTCATCATGCAAAACTGTTCCTTTGCAAAGAAAAAAAAAAAAGAGCATTTCAAGAGCACAGTATTATGGTGTGGTCCTTAAGATTTAAACAACAGGGAATAAAAAGAACATTGCATGTATTTTTTTTGTTTGTTTTAAAAATGCATACAAAATACCTGGAATTTAACCTCCTGATTTTTTTGGACTATACATGGGCTCTTGGAGTTGGTCCTAGACCTTTAGGAAAAATAATAACAAGGTTTCAGTGCAGTGTGGGTTTTCAGTATTTTGTGTTTCCAAAAAGCAGGTAGTCCCACAGAAAAGAGTTCAGAAACCCTTTGTATGCCACAGGCTTAGGCTGTAAGCTTTACAGGAATTCTCAAGCTGTTTCAGAATTAATCACAGCAGTGTGGGTTACCCCTCTCGAGAATAAACTGTATTGTGTATTGTATCTGCAGCTCATGTAGAGGGGAGGACAGGCTGCCCTGAAAAGCAGTGTAAAGCCTTTAGTCCTTTCCCTGCTTTTTGTCGCTTTCTCCCAGATGCTGTGACTGTCTTGGGAAACCAGAAATGGCTTTTAGAACAAATGAGACAAACAGTGAAGCAAAGATCAAGGATGCTTGAAATGAAGTGTAACATCCTCACACTCCTTCCTTTAATGCATTGGGAAATAAGTGCAAAAAGAGAAATATGAAGTGAAATGAATTTTGACTCCTTCAATACTTGCATAAGGGAACAAAGGCTTTTGCTGGGACTTGGATTTCAGGAGTAGTTGCTGTGTTAACATTGCAGCATTAAATGCATTTGCTCTGATCTCTTCTTGCAGTATAATTGTTGTATTGCTGTGGTCAGCTGCATTCCCTCTTTCTGCAGTCGCTTTATGCTTCCCCTGCAATAGGAATGCTGAATTCAGGATCTGTGTTTCAAAACCAAATCAGGAAAAAAAACCATCTGCATACAAATGAAATAAGTGAGCTTTTCTTCTTCGGCAATAGAGGTCTTCAGAACTATAGCACTACTGTGAATATCTTCTTTGCTTGGTGTCTAGCAAGCAAGTAGGCAAGAGCCCATTTCCATTGAGATCAGAAGAGCCTTGTGATGGGACTGGACTTGGGAGTAGGACTACATGAGACTGTGCCCGTCTCTGCTGCGGTGCTGATGGGTAACTGACGCTGTGGGTAAATCGAGGCATGAAGAATTTTAGTGGTCAGCCCAAATTTCTGTTGCTTTTTCCCAGGTGTTGCAACTCTCTTGTGGAAACCAGAAACAGCCGACTTCTACAGAGGCCAGGATATGCCTCCCCGTTTGCGCTTACTGTTGATGATAAAGCTTGGTTTGTGATCCGGCAGTTTTTAATGCCAGCAAAACCATCTGTTCCAAGCTAGATGGGGTGACTTCGGAGTAATTTCTCATGACACTTTAGTGTCCTCTTGGTACCTACTAGTATTTTTTTGTTTCGTTGTTGTGCTGTGCATAAATACCCACGTGGGAGCTGTAGTCCAATGAGTTCAGTGCTACAGGACTTTCCAGAAGACTCTCTTCACAGGCTGCTGCTCCGTTTCCCCAGAGGTCTTCAGGAGAAGTCGGTGATGGCTCTGCTGCCCGTGTGCCTTCTAAGCCTTTGAACAGTCTATCCCCTCTGGGCTGGGCAGGTGCTGCTGTGGTATCTGCACATCACCAGCTCCGGAGGTTTTGGCTGATTTGAGCTTCCTGGTGTGGTCTCTGGTAGTGTGTCCTGCAGTTTCGGGTAGCAAAACATGCCAGGGAACTCACGCTTTCTCTTGCTTCTCAGCTGCAAAGTGTCAGTTCCCAACCCTTCCTCAAACTGTACGTTAATTTGAGGTGGGTGGAATGAGATGATTTTGTATCGGATGGATCTCCTCCGCCCTTGGACTGTCAGACGTTGTCTGCTCGAAGATACAAGGCTGATACTCATCATAGTTATACTTGTGTAAATGGGAGTCTATCTGAGTTCATGGGAGCTATAGGCAGGATTTGGATCCAGCACTTTCTCAAAAACTTTTAAATAGAGTGGGGGTACTTACAGACTGAATTTTGCAGCTATTCACTTCATCAAGGGTGGGCCTGATCCAGCCCAGTCCTGAGCTCCCGCATCTCTCTCTGACTTCAAGCACAGATGGTTATTGCTTGCAGGGTTTTTGCCGTTGTAGGGGGATCTTGGGCTGCTTAACTTAGGCTGGAGTTCAGGCAATTCAATTTGGAGTTTCACAGAAAAACTTATGTCAGATTTTTTAAAATTAGCTTGTTGAAGGATATTTAAATAGAATTGATGTGCTCGCTGCATGCATCCTTTTCCAATTCTTTCTGTTTTGTGTAACTCATGTTTTCCTCGCGCTTCAAATCCTTCCTAACAAAAAAAGTTTCTAATTTACTTAGACTTTCACAAAGTTTCAATACCTCTTAGTTCACAAGGCATGAAAAAGCTGAATGCTATTCTGTTTCCTATTTACTGCTCATGGTTATAATACCCCTCTTAATAATGTGAAATATAAATGAATTATGTGCCCTCATTTGTGGTTGCAAGTTGCTGTTATAAATAATGCAAATGGATGCTTGCGGGGTGGTATATGAAAATTTTCTGAAAAGAAATGACAGGCAGAATGGAGGAGAAGAACGTTTTCAGTTGGCTTGTGGTATGCAATAACATTTGTGACTGAGCTGTGCAGAGCTCTTTATAGACTCACCGCTCCTTTTTTTTATTGAAATCTTTTGTCTTAAAAGCTGCTTATATTGCAAAATGCCATTCTGGTGTTATCTCGACTTTCCTGTTAGAGATGAGAAATATGTTTTAAAAATAAATTTTATTTCAGAATTTGTGTGCTGCAGGAAAATTAGAAACTTGATATATAAATCCTTCTGCAGGGACTGTGGGGGAAAAATGTTTTCTATTGGATATAGAGTGCAGGACAGGTTTTGAAATCAGTGAAGCAGCGACGTCGATTTCTTATACCTAGAATACCATAAATAATTCATTTAGTGTTGTAATTTATCATTGCTTACAAATAAAAAAATTAAGGATCATATCTTTGTTTTTTGAAAAGTTTGCAAGTGGTATTTAAGAATTGCATCCTTAATTGTGAGTACGTGGAGAGTCAGATCTGCTTGTGTAATTTCTGTGCAAGGCTTGGGCTATATCCCTCTCCCCCCAGAAAAAAAAAAAAACAACTGCTGCTGCTTTTAAAAATGAGAAACAGATAAAAGATGACCTGAAGGCATCTGGAAAAAAAGATCCTGGCCTGAAATTAATAGAATTGGTCATGTGGTTCATATTATTCTCCTGAATATTTTGTTGAATTGCAGCTCAAATAGTAAGATCTTGAGTGATGGGGGTCCAAATACATTATTTCTAGCTTTATTCTCTAACAACTGAAATACAACTGGTCATCATTCTTCATTATGTGTTAAGTTTCAATAATTTTTTTAAAAGAAAAATACATATTTTAAAAGCTTTCTGAATTTTGCAAGTATTACATTAAAAGATTATCCTTCCTGTTCTTTTTGGCATTGCATTTTTCTCCTGTTTCCCTTTTATTCTTCATTGCCAGCTTTGTCTGCTCAGCTGAGTCACAGGAGTTTATCAAAATAAAAAATGTTTTGTTTTAAGTAAGTGTGAACATCAGCTGTGGAATGATTAAATGAAAACAGGAGCAAAAAATATCTCCTTGAACATCAGCAATTGGAGTAAGGTTTGGTTTTTGGGGGGTTTTTGGTGGGATTTAAACTGCCGATTGAGTTGGTATTAAAACATTCCAATTAGCTGTTATGAGCAAGTCCTGCAGCATCTCCTTGTGCTTGCAACTTTGAGGTTACTCAGAGTAACTCATGCCCAGCTGGACGTGGGAAGCAAGGACGGTTTTGGAGTCTCTGGACTCAGAGTGACCCCTCCATGCTCTGGAGCAGTAAGCTGCGCCTCTGCAGCGCTGCAAGGAAGTCATTTAGATCTGGATTGAGTCCACAGTGGTGTATTTTCCTGTATCCACCACCAAGATGATGTATACGGTCTCTAGCATTCAATGAGTTGTTAAGTTTTTCCAGCGAGGCCAATTCAGCGGCACAAGGCTCAGCCGCGGATGCATCTGAGGCTGCTGATGTGTGACAGCAGTAGACACGGTGCTGCCTTTTGCCGTGCTGGGTGAGTTTCGGGGACATTTTGTCTTCTGCTGTCCCTCCAATGGGCCTGCCGGAGAGGGAGGTCGATAAGTGTGCTTTTCACATGATGATGATGATGGAAGAAAAAGACTGCTGTGAAATCACAACAAGGATCCTCTCCCCCTCTTTTCCTTGCACTCTGCCTTCATTTATCTCAGCAAGCCTGAATCGCGGTCTCATTCCTATTAACCTTTCGACTGCTGGCATTGTACCCAGAGCGCTCAGCCTCAGCTGGCAGCGGAAAGGAGAGGATTTGGGCAGTTCTGCAGTGATGGATTGGCATTGGCGCTTCCCTCAACGGCCACTCTCTGGAAAGGGGAAGATGCAGCTCTGTGGCCTTAGTACTGTGTCTGTCCAGGTAGCCATCTGCCAAAGCCTGAATTCCAGGAGCAAACAAGAGAAGGGAGAACTGCAGCACTAGAAGGCTGATTTTTCTTTCTAACTTGCAAGGAGACAAATATTCTCCACTCTCACGGCAGCAGCCG
>NW_010120369.1:70243-74005 GCF_000699245.1 Pterocles gutturalis
CACTTGGCTTCCTGCGGAGGGGCTGTTGCTGGGGGGGGGGACACACACCACGTTAGCACATCTCTCCCAAAGTCCGACCTCTTCTTTCTCAAATCCAGCACCCAACTGCAGACATGACTTGTTTTGTAGGCTGTGCCACCGGGTTTCCAGGCGCCTGGTGGCCTGTGGTGTTGGTATTAGCGCTGTTGTGCTGCTTTCAGTCTTCCCCAGAGCCCCTCGGTGCCACGGATGCACAGCGGGATGCTCGGTGCTGTGCTGGCTGGGTCTTGGCTGTGTCACTGCCAGTCCTGCCATCTGCTAGGCGCAGGGCAGGGAATGTTTTGTACTGGCTTTCACTGGCCTGTCGGTATAGCGCGCGGCAGGAGGTACCATAAAACACGGAGGTGTGATGAAGTCTGGTCGTGTTGCCTGGCACGAAAGGGAGGCTGCCTTCTGCGGGGCCAGCCCCTGGGAGCTGTTGGCAGATCTGCCTGCGATATCGACCATCTCACCGCGAGTCCGCTGGGCCCTTGCAGGTACGTGGCTGGGCACGAGCAGCCTGTATTCTGGTACGCTCATTAAGCTGTTCTAGAGAATCACACCAGAGAAACGTCAACAAATGACTTGGTCTCTAGTTAATGAAGAGAGGCTTTTGTTTTAAAGAGCTAATTGTCCATCTCTTCTGCATAAGAAAAGCAGGGTTGCTTTTTTTTTTTTTCCCTAGCAATGTGGAAGAACTTACAGATGTGCAAATACTGTGGGCAACATCTATTATTTAACTTTCATTACCATTAATATGAATTAAATTGATGGCATTTGTCAGGATGCTTTATGTGTTGTAGCAGATGCCTTAGGGAGCTGCTTTTGAAAGAAGAGAATTTCAGGAAAAGAAAAGTTGGTTTAGTGACTAGGAGGAAAGGACTCTGGAGAGTTGAGTTTAGCTCTCGGAAGTGAGAGCTGAATTTGGTTCTCTGTATAACCTCCTGTAAATATTGCAAGACCAGAGTTTCTGTGAAACTCACCTCCTGTCTATACAGCTTCCTGAAGTGGCTGGATTTCCAAAACAGGTCTGGCAACCCAAACTGAGATATGAGTTTGACGATTTTGTGTCCTCTTCAGGAAAAAATGTGAACATTCAAGAACAGATGGCAGGTAAAACATGTGCAATTGGTCGGATGTGACCAAGAAATGTTGGCTCTGATTTGTGTGTGCTGTAGACCAGACTGTGCAGTGATGTAACTGGAATTTCTCAGTCTTATTGGAGTGAAAATATGGCTGTGTAGGAAAGGACGTGTCTGGTGAGATCCAGGTATATGATTTTTTGGAGTGTGGGGGTTGCAGTCGTATACTGGGCTCCTGGAAGCATCAAATGGCATTAGCCTGAGCAGGCTGGTATTGTAAAGGCTAGGTGATCTGTGTCCGGTAACTGTGGATGTTTTTCCATTGTTCTCCTCTGTTGCTGTTGAAAGAGGGAGAAGAGGGGAAAAAAAAAAAAGCTTGAACAGAAGTGTTTCAATTTAAGACAATGGAGGTACTGAAGCAGGAACTGTTTCCTACCTCTGCTGGCTTCTGCTGATGTGTGGCCAGGCTCTCTCTGGGGGCTCTGCCCAGCCAGCGTGTCTGGTAGCACCTGCTTTAGTCATTATTTGTGTTTGTGTGGGCTTGGTGAATCCCAGTGCAGGCAGGAGACCTGCCTCTCTTAATCCCTTTTACATTCTAATTGTTAAAAGCAATTTCAGAAGAATAACGTCTTTTAAAAATGGATTTAAAAAAATAGGACAAAAAAAACCAAAACAACCCCAAACCAAATTCAAACACTTGAAAACCCAGTAACTAGTATTATGCTTAACCTAGGTTAATGTCTTTGACTCCGTGTGAGATAAATTAACCCAAGTGTCTGGGTACAGCAGTGCTGATCTCACTGCAGGTGAGACAGGTTTTAGCTGCCATCCTCTCTTGTTTCACTTCTGTTGTTATTTTCTGGACAATGAGTACTCCTTTAATACAAGCATTGAGTTGCACAGCAGGCTATGTGAATGAGCCTCTAAAAATACCTGAGTAATTGGTATTAGGCTAAAAATTAAAGATGACCCCAAATGCAGCAGTTATTGCAAATTCCACCTAAACCCCTTGGGCAGTAGCTGGTTCCAGTGTAGCACAGAAATAGCCAGCTGTCTTTCAGCAGCCTTGTTGGGAGCAGGTATCAGTCTGACCCTGGCCAGACACAAAACTCAGCATTGTCCATCTGTAGATAAGGAGTCATCACATGCCTGCCAAAAAAAGTGCATCAGTGTTTCTTCTGTGGAGGAGGAGCAGATAGACATGAGAGCAGCAGTCAGTCCCCTGTGGCGTCCCCTCGGATGTGGATGTTCCTGACATTGCTGTCAGGTGCAAACTTGCTGGTTTTATTTCCAAACTTGTGTGGAGATTGTCTGCTGAGAAACACCTGAAGGCTTCACATTCTTTTGCATTGAGCACAAAATGGTAGCAACTTTCTGAACTCTCTTGGGCCAGGTCAGGGCTGAACTGATAAGGAAGAAATTTCCTATCTTGTTGCCAATCCCCAAAATCCCACGGTTGCATTTTTAATATCTACTACAAAAGAAACTATGGCCGTGAACCACCTCTTTCTGATTCCTATGTGCCTCCAAGGAAGTGTTCCTGTTAAAAATTCAGTGGTTCTGGCTGCCACTTTGGTTTATATATTCTGTCTGTGTCCGGTAGTAGTTTCTGTAAATGTTGGGCCAGCTGCAGTTACAGCTGCAGTTTATCTCAGTGCAGAATATGAACAGGAGCCCTTCTGAGGAGCAAACTCCCCAGAATGAAATCACTTACAGTATAAGCTGAAAGGTCACCAACCTGTCAAAATCTTCGCAGCACTGATTTTTCAAGCCGTCGTTCATACCAGGATGAACTTGAGACTGATTCAATCTTTTCATAGTTGCTAATCAGTAATACTAGTCTTTCTTCCTGTATCTTGGATCCAGGCACAAGAATAAGACTTTTAAAGTTTCCTCTTCTGGGGCAGGAGGGAAGAGAAGGATCCCTTTCCTTTGGCTTCCTTGCCAAGGCAGGCAGGGGTGTCACCTCCAGGAAAGCCTGGGACAAGTGCAACACACGAGACCCAAGTGGTCTGGGAAACCCTGAAGAAACATCCATCTGTCTTTGAGTTGTTTATATGTCTGGTGTTGGTCTTCTGGCCAGAGATGTGCACTTTGGGATTTGTCATCCGGGTTTGCACTTCTGCTCCAGCTTCACCGTGTGTGGTGCTGAAGAAGTACAGGCAATGTTTGCTTTCAGATGCAGGTGAGGATCAAAAATTTTGAGATTCATAAGTGAATGGTCCTCTTCAAGTATCAAGGCTCCACCCGCAAATTAATGAGAAAACATTTCAGTTTACATCGTCAGCCGTTTTTTTGAGAGAAGAAAAAAAAAGGAAAAAGAAAAACCTATTCAGAGAAACTACTCACGCATTCACAAAACTTCCACCGTTTTCCTGAGGAAAAAATGTTTCTCAGTTCTAATCTCTTTGACCAATGTTTTGACCAGACCTGCTCAAGGACAGCAGCTCAGTTCTGTGTCGGGGCTCTTGCTCTGTATTCACACCGTTTATTCAATGTGGCACCACTGCCATGGGACGGGTGGAGCCCACCCTGAAACAGGCAGCAGCCAGCATGCACTCATGGGCATGAAGGAGGCTGAGGGCAGTAGCTTAACTCACATTGCTTGCATCCCATGCAGGCATTCTCCTTTTATGGCCCCTCTCTTGGGAGTAATGGCCCC
>NW_010120370.1:0-43990 GCF_000699245.1 Pterocles gutturalis
TATTTGTATATATTACTATTATTATAATATCACTACTATTATAATTATTATTATTATCATTATTATTTTATGGTTTGTTGTAGTTTAGTTATTAAATTGTTCTTATCTCAAGCCATGAGTCTTTTTTCCCTTTACCCCTTTAATTCTCTCCCCCATTCCCAGGACGGTGGAGGGTGAGCAAGCAGTTGTGGAATTTTGCTAGCCAGTGTCAAAACTACAATATAGCAGCAATTGTGAAGATACCTTTCAGATTCCACTGGGAATTCCTGTTTCTGCTGAGACTCATATCAAGTCAGAAGTTGGTATGACATTTGTAGCTTGTGACTTTGATAGGTTTTAGGAGACATACTGACTGAGAGCTAAATAGTTGATTGTTATAAGGAGCAAATATATCCTTTGTTACGAATTGCAAACCTTCCATAAATATTTTACACCTTACATTTGGTCAAAGTTTTTACAATGAGCCATGAGGTAATTAATTAATTTTGTGTTCATTAGAGATGAATGTTCAAATAAAGGCACGATAAAGTGAATTTAAACCTTGTACACAAAATATTCACTTTAATGATGTTCAGCATTGTTAATTTTAATATTTTTACATTATGCCAGGGGATAGCAAATTATTACTCAGCAAAAGTGAGATCTTTTTAAATATCATCCATCTAATTTTTAACCTAGTTTTTCTCGTGGTTTATAAAGATTTTGCATTTCTACCAGGAACAGATTGCATTTATTAGAAACACTCTTAATATTCTTGATATAATTAAGAATTCTTAATTCTACCAGTTTTCACTCCAAGAGATTCATGGTTGTGTATTAACTGCAAACTGTGTTCTTTATAATCTTGTCTAGGAGGAGAATAATTTCATATGACCAGTCACGTTTTCAACATCTTCGTATTGGAGTAAGAAATATAAAATACTCATCGAAAATTGACAGAGTGTATTGAGGGATTTGGGGTGTTTGGGGGATTTTAAGTCATAGAATATAATTTTATTAGGTCAGATGTTAAATAACCTAGATGAAACTCTGCCATTTTTTTTTTTTTGTGTTGTTCAGCAAGCAGCAAAAAGATTACTTTGTCCAATAAATATTTGTGCTTTAGCTTCACAGAGTGTAAACTTAATGAGCAGGTAATTTTAAGGGTTTAAAGGGAAAATGGTAAGGAGTTTAATTCATAGATGACAGGTTAGTGCTTGATCCTGTTAAACAGTGAGTAGTCTGTCCCAGTCAAGCAAATACCAAAGAATGTTTGTGTTTAAGTTTAAGCACATGCTTTAGTGCTTTGCTGGAGAAGAGAAAGAATGCTCAGTAGTTTGTAGGATTCAGGCTCTAATGGGTAATTCCAGATAAATTAATTCATCAGTGAAAGCTGGTCAGATTAGTGTCTGGAGCCTAAGTGTTTATTTTCTACTGCTCCATTTCCCTGTTCTCTCTCAGAGGAGAGCTGAGGAGATTTACTTGATCTGCTCTTTAAAATACCAAGTTGCGGCTGAGCAACTGAGCAAAGCATTTCCTCAAAGCTTGCCATCACTATCTCTTTAGAGAACAGAAGCACTTGTCTGGAGCATTTGCAATTCAACTTATGCCAGCCTATACTTCTTTACCAAGAATTTTTCAAATTGTTTGTGATTCAGATGAGGATACTGCTATTTACCTGAATGGATTCAGGTTTGAATTATTTTCCTCTGTTCCAAGGTTTTTGTACTGGGATCCTAGGCACTAGAGGGTAGTCCAAAGAGTTTTATTATAAACGTGTCAAAGATGAGTGATTATTGAATCAATCTCTTAATATTTAGCTTAATGGTGTATAATTACTTAATTTATTCTAGTAGTTCATCACAACAGAAAGCTCCCTGTACTATAGGAAAAGTAATTTCTTAATCTTTTCTTGTATCAGTAGAAGGACTGGGATATAAGTTCTCCTCAGCAAGAAATCAAGAGTCCAGCCCAACAGCAACTCACTTTTCCTTGACATATGTCCACAAAAGCACAGAGGAACCAGTTGAGAATACTTGTAATAAGCTGCCATCTGTCCATAAAGCAGCAAAAATCTTCTTTGTTTAATTTCAATTTAAAAACAGGCTCAATCTCCATGTGCCCACTTGAGCAATGTGGGGGAAATAGGAGGTGATGACAAAAATATTGTATATTGTGTAGAGTTACTGTTAAAATGTAAATCTTCCTGTATCTGAAGATGCCTCTGCAGTACTCAGCACTCTACTATTTATTTTGACATGTGTATAAATCCAGTTCTTTATAGGTATCACGCTTTCCTGAGCATAAGGATGAGAAATAACCTTTATGAAGCTGGATAAACTAAACTATTAAAACAAAATAGTGTGGGGAGATTGGCTGCCTCAGTGTTAGTGAGCTCTTAGTGTGAAATGTATTTGGCCTAAACCCAACTTGTTACAGAAAACTTCCTGGCTAATTCAGCTGCTATAAACGTAGTTATTTTTTGCTGGAACGCAATTATTTACAAAGAAAAGGACAGCCTATTAAACACCTTCAGATAGCTTCAGCTAAGTACAGCCATTTTGCATTTGTAAATGAAGGTGGAACAAATTACACAAGGGATTAGATCTGTAGTTTTTTTAAAATGATTTTCTGCAGAGACAATGTACTCATGAGAAAATTCCTGTTCTGCAATTCTGTGTTGTCCTGTTCAATTTCCTGTCGTATCAGCCATGCACTATCATGTTACAAAAGCAGTGTTACACAGCTTGACAGGTGTAGCCAGATGTGCTATGTCACATCACGAAATTTCAGCCAAGGAAATTTAAGAAGAGTTCCTTCTGAAAGAAAAGTGATCGACAAAATCTGTTTACATTTTATCTATAAAAGGAAAAGGGATTTGATGTTATTTCTTATTCAAATTCAAGATATAAATTTCATAATCCCCAAAAACAAAAGCAATAAGAAATACCTGTTACAACTGAGTTGCTTTTTTATCACCATTGTTTGCCTGGAGAAGAGAAGGCTCCCGTGTGACCTTATAGTGGCCTTCCAGTACCTGAAGGGGGCTACAGGAGAGATGGGGAGGGACTTTTTACAAGGGCATGCAATGACAGGACGAGGGGTAATGGATTTAAACTAGAAGAGGGCAGATTTAGACTAGATATTAGAAAGAAATTCTTTACTGTGAGGGTGGTGAGGCGCTGGAACAGGTTGCCCAGGGAAGCTGTGGATGCCCCATCCCTGGAGGGGTTCAAGGCCAGGCTGGATGAGGCTTTGAGCAACCTGGGCTAGTGGGAGGTGTCCCTGCCCATGGCAGGGGGGTTGGAACTCGATGTCCTTTAAGGTCCCTTCCAACCCAAACCATTCTATGATTCTATGATTCTATCACTTACAGCAAAATAAAATATTTGTTTTTAAAAACATTGATTACCCAAGTTCATTCACAGGTCCCTTCCCTTCCTTTTTTCTCCTCTTCCTTTTTTCCTCTCTTCATCTTTCTTTGTCAACTCCTTTCACATTTACAACATCATTACAGAATGTGACGATTATTTAGTGAATTTACTAGAAAGAGAACACAGAGGCATGTCATTCCCCTCAGGCAGGACTCTAGGTCTTTAGGGAAATATTCAGTATTGTGTTAGAAATCCTCTAAACCAAGGGCAGTGAGAGGTGTGCCAGGCTGCATTTTTCTTACTCAAAACAGAGGTTAAATGTGCATTGGAATATCAACAGAAACAAGGAGATGCTGGTTTTCAAAAGCTAGTGTTCCCAATGCTGCTAACAGTGATGTCTCGTTCCCCTGCAAAGAGCTTCTCCAGACAGAGAAGCTGGGATCTGCCTTCTCACTCTCCTAGATGTGTTCCTCAAGGTGCTGCAGCTCTTGGGCTCATGCAGTCCATGGTGTGCATCATTTAAAATTTTCACCCTGTGATTGATTGTGTTGACCCCTGCTGATTCAGGTCTACTGGCACTGTAATGTGAATTTGTGGGAGACTGAATTTTTTTAAAGACAAGAAAGATACAGGCCCTGAATGCTTTATTGGAGGGCTCTGATTTTCAGAGGGCACTGAATACTCACCCTCCTCACCTATTCATATCATTCTGAGCACAACAGGCAAAGCACCAAAACTCACAGTCACATCAGCAAATTTACATGGGTATTTTTATTATTACTAATAATAATTTTGTATCTGACTCTTTATAGCCCAGCTGAGATTCTTCTTCCTTTTCCTGTCTTCTAAACAACACAAACAAATGGATTTGATTTCCCACTTTTTTTTTTTTTTTTTTTTCAGTTGTGACAATCTAAGTTAGATATGTGTTAGGCTTCTTGGAATCAAACTTATCTGAGCATTGTCTAGTCAGAGATTAGAACAGCAATTTGAAAAGGAAGCTGAAAGGGCAGTTTAATTTTCTCTGAATTTTAACCCTTAGCATCCCACCTGCTTTGCAATTTTTGAATAGATCTTCTTATCCCATGTAAATTGCTATCTTAATCACTTTAATTCACTGAAATTGAAGTAATAGCAACCTAACGCACATTCACATTGAAAGTAATTTTTTTATTTTTACTGAGAAAATTTTCTCTCTGACATGTTAAATTCCATTTAATCCATGAGCACTACAAACTTTGCTGGAGGATCGTTTTAAAGACAGATAATCATTCATTCTCTTTGCTTGAGGAAAGGTGCAACACAATGATAGCGTGAAAGATGGTAATCCAGTCACATTTACACTTTAGATATTTCCTGCAGAGCACTCTGGAACAAGGAACACAGACAATGATATGACAAATTCTGTCCTTTCATACAAATTCCCTGGATGCATTTGGACCAATGTATCAGAGAATTCTACTCCTGCTATTCATTTCAGTAATTAGATTTGAAGAGAGCAGTATCACATGCATGTTTATGGTAATCACTGTTAACCCAAATGGTGACCTTTTTCCTTTCTTCCTCCTCTCTCTCTGTTCCCACTTGTATTTGCTGCATACTGCTGTAGCACCTGCTGATAAATAAATAAATAACCCAAAATACCCAAGCCTGCCACCTAACATAGGCAAAATCCCTTGTGTTTTCCTGATTGCAAACACAAAAAGAAATCATAGTTGAAATTTGGAGAAGAAAAGGGAGGAGGGAAAACAATGAATTAAAGATGAAAAAAAGAGAGAGAAAAAAATACAAATAAAATTTCCATCGGGAATTTTGAAAAAAAAGCTATTTTTTTAAAAGCTGAAAAAATAAAAGCAAGATGATAAGCCATAAAATTTAATGAAATGGACTTTTTAGGAAAGAAATGTACAGATGTATGAGGTAGTGGAATATAAAGGAAAAGTATAGCTAGTCCTTTATATATATAAGTGTTTTGCATCCTGATTTTCATTAGTGATAGAAAAGCCACTAAAATATAGCATAATCTTGGGACTGAATCTGCAGAGACTCAAACTCTTCATATATTCATGGCATAAATGTAAAACAAAATAGTATATTTAGATCTTTTCTGAACAGGCTTCATAATATTTCATCATGAATGATAATGTATGTTTTTCTTCCCACCCTCATCCTTATATCTAAATATACTGAAGACCTTTGCTCCCAACTTAAGTTCTCCTTCAGGAAAACCTCACATTCACTTAATAAAAATTTTATCTCAAAGAGGTTTCAAATATCACATAACAGTTTCCTCTTTTACCATGTATTTTATATGGCTATCTAGCACATTTTAATGTAATTAGCTATAATTGTAGATATCATATATGATATATAAAATTAAGACACACAAATACATAGATATGTGCACATCATGTATGGTATAGTGCATTGGTGACACAAAATAAACAAACCCTTTTCCAGGACTTAATGGCTGCACTTGCACATACCCTTATGATACAATTGCTGTTTTATCTTCCACTTCCATACATGACATAAGTAATGTAAATGCAAAAATACCATCAAAATACTTCCCTTCTGGTCTAAGGTATGCCTGAGTCTAAAATGTTATTTTTTCTGTTCATCAGCTTGGATTGTATTTTTTGTCCTGATCTGCTAGCAGTTGAAACATTGATCATTCTTGTAAAATGAACAATTGATCTTGGTGAACTAGGATTAGACATTGAGCTAATTTTGTATATGCCACAGAATATGCACCAGACATTACTGGCTGTCACTCTGTACTGACTTGGGTCATATTCAGACCACTGAGCTAAAAGGAAAAGGTCACGTATCTTTCTAACAATCCCTTGACTCATCTGTTTACTCATAAAAAATCTGTTTTTAACTAGTGGATAAAAAAGCCTCCAGTAAAATATATACTTTTGCTGTCAACAGATCAGGTAATATAACTATCCCTGTAGTCAGTTTTTGTTTTCATTAGCTGAGGTTCTTGACATTTAAGATTTACAGATGAAATCTCACAGTCTATTATCTTTATTAGGACCTGGAAACCAGGAACCTGTTTAAAAATCTTTTCTCTCTCTCTCTCTTTTTTTTTTTTTTTTGGCTAGATTTAAAAGAACTGAACAGGAAAATGACCAGCTGCTTAGATTACCACTCCAATCCTCTCATGAATTTTTAAAGGTAAGGATTTTCCGAGAACCAACATCAAATAAAGGATCAAATGCCTTCTATTACAGAATACAGATGTGTTGTTGAAAATCCCTAGAAATTACAGTCTTTGAGAACCATCTGGACCCACACGTTATGCAGAAGAGGAGAAACACAAAGGAAGTACTGATTAATTTTAATGTAGGGTGAAAAAACTTGTAATTAAATGCAGTTTTATTAAGTTAGTGTTGTTTCTAGCTAGTGTCACAGCCTAGACTTCTCAAAAGCAGATATTGTTCCTAATTTTGAAAACTTATTGGATATATCGATAACCAGAGTAAGCTTGTAGATACAGCATTGATTTATGTCCTGGACATCCCTTCTGAGCAACACATTGTACTAGTTTAGTAATTCTTTCCATTAATGATTTGCAGTATTTTGTCTTTATATACATAACACATACATATATATATATGTGTGTGTGTGTGTCTTGTTTATGGCAGTTTAAACAAATTTGCCTTTTGTCAGGAAAAGCAGAGTGAGACTTTTTATTAGCATTCATTGAATACACTTTCACCTAGAAATTATGAGCTTTAATTTTGATCTGGGTTGCTAGTAAGTGAGAAACTTCTTGTTTATCTGAAATGAATTGACAACACAGATACTTATATTTTCAGATACTCAGTGATTCTTTTTACTATGAGTACGTAACAATAAAAGAGGACAAGTTTTCTTAAAATGTTATCCACCTCTCTTCTATTGCCTTGCAAGGGTCATAAATTGTTCACACACTTCTCTGTCTGATAGTTTTGACAGAATATTTAAATGAGAGACAGCTTTTGCTGAATGAGTATAGAATTCAATCAGAATAAAGAGATTGCATGTGACCATATCACTAAGTAGTGCATAGACTTAGTACTGCTTTCTGCATGGAGATTATTTTCTCCCAGAATTGCTTGCCAGCCAATAAAAGGGCTACATTTGCTTTCAGTATGGTATTTTCATTGTGTTTAGAAACACAGTAATTAGAAGAGTCGTCTTTTGATGCCTGCTCTAAAATGCGGAAAACAAATGTCACATGCACAGATTTCCTATTTCAGATATGTGAAAAACAGATATATTAAAATCTATGAGGAAACAAACAAACAGAAAAAGAATGACCTGGAAAAATTAGAAAATCTAGAAATATGAATGGTTGTCATGGTTTAACCCCAGCCTGTAATGAGACCGACACAGCCTTTCACTCACTCTCCCCCATCTCACTGGGGGAGAGAATCAGAAGATTAAAAGTGAGAAAACTCGTGTGTTGAGAAAAAGACAGTTTAAGAGGCAAAGCAAAAGCCACACACACAAGCAAAGCAAAACAAGGAATTCATTCACTACTTCCCATGGGCAGGAAGGCGTTCAGCCATCTCCAGGAAAGCAGGGCTCCATCACATGTAACGGTTACCTGGGAAGACAAAATGCCATCACTCCGAACATCCCCCTTCCTCCTTCTTCCCCCAGGCACGAAATCGTATGTTATGGAAAATCCCTTTGGTCAGTTGAGGTCAGCTGTCCCAGCTGTGTCCCCTCCCAGGTTCTTGTGCACCCCCAGCCTACTCGCTGCTGGGGTGGGGTGAGAAGCAGAAAAGGCCTTGACTCTGTGTAAGCACTGCTCAGCAGTAACGAGAACATCCCTGGGTTATCATCACTGTTTTCAGCACAATACAAACACAGCTCCATACTAGCTGCTATGAATAAAATCAACTCTACCCCAGTGCAAACCAGCACAATGATCAAAGTATTCATACCAGAATTTCCTAAGATAAAGCCACAGGAAAGAAATAAAATTAATTATTTATTTTGTAGTTGTTTTTTTGGGAAGCTACCTAGTTTAGAGTTAGTCTGTTAGGAAGGAAAGAGCAGCCAATATCACTGAAAGAATGTCAAAAAATAATGAAACCTTATCAGTAAACAGGAGAATTACAGAAAGACAGGAACAGAGAGGATCGTAGGCAGTTTTATTCTCCTTCTACTTGCCACCTCACTGTACGTGCTATGTGTTACGGGTGCTTATATCAGTCCCAAAGGTGTTGGTCTGTTCTTAATGATCTATAACACTGAAGACTCTACAAGCTCTTCAGGCAAACTACCCTTGTACTTCATTATCCATTACCACTTGATTTTTTTTTTTTTTAATATCTGCCCTAAATTTTTTGTTGCTGTAATTGAAGTCCATTCTGTCCTATTCACCCACGTATGGAGAACAGATTTTTTTCTTTATCACTGTACCAATCATTCAAATTCCTGTTAGGCACATTGCTTAGAATTATTAAATCCAAGAAAACTACCTCCAGTTCAGGAAGTCCATCAGCTGAAAATAGTTAAAGGCTGAGAAGAGTTTGGATGTATCATCTTCTCTTGTAGTTACTTTCTTTGAGCTTCTGTTTCTGACCAGTACTAAAAACATGATAACAGGCAAGGTGGACCTTTGAGATTATTTATTCTTTTCCATTCTGATTTTGTGTAACTTTGCATATGTTATTGTATCCCCTCCCAGCCTTCTTCTTTTATTTAGGTTTAATAGCTTAATTTTTTTCAGTAAGTAGGTCATGTTTTGTAGAACTTGATTATTCTCTTTGCTCAGTCGCAGGCATAGACTGCATAGTCTGATTCCGTGAAACACGGGTCTCAGAAGAGAACTCCATACTGAGTTCAGCTGAGCTGAGTGGAGTGGAAAGACTTGTTTGTTCTCTTATTCAGTAGACTATCTGCATATTTATTCCACTACACAGTTTGCCTTCTCTGCAATGGTGTGGTATTACTGTCTTGTGTTCAGTTTGTGATCCACAAAAGCCCAGATCCTTTTCTGAAAAAATACTACCGGCCTGTATTTGCACAGTTCATCATCGTGCACTTACTTTCACAGAAATTAATTTTACTCCTTCCAGATCATCTCTCAAATTTGCTCAGGTGCTTTTAATTCTAACCCTGTCTCCAGCATATCTTCATTCACCTTGGTGTCATTTGTACATGTAATAAGGCCATTTTGTGTTCCATCAGCAAGACTGCTAATGAAAGTACCAGAGGATATTGTATCTTCAGAATGCTGTTTGACTCATCTTTCTATGTGGAAGTGAATAGCTGAAAATTCATTTTCTCGATTGAGCTGTCCAACAAGTTTTGCTGCAACAGAATAGAAGTTTCATCAAGAATCTTCCCACATCTTACTTATGGGAATGTTTTGTGAGGCATGAGTTAATAGCTTAAAGTAACAGAATTCCTATTACTTCTCCTATATCCATAATACCTATTCCTTTATCATGTAGGTTTGTTTGACTCAATTTGTTCTTCACTGCTGTTCTCCTTGCTAACATCTACGTACTTGCAAATAGCTCCTTTGATTATTTTTTCCAGACTTTTTCAGAATTAAAGTTGACTGGTCTCAAATCCTTTTTTCCTCCCTTTTCAACACTTGTGCTATGACATTCTCTGATTCTGCACTACTTCATCTTTCTCAAAAAAAAAAAAAAAAAAAAAGATTAGAAAGCTGTTTCAGGAATTTCAGAAATTTTTTCAGTATTCCTAGGAAAAAGTCACAAAAATGAGGTCCACACAAACCTCTGAAAGCCTTGAAGAATTACATGTCTGTGCCACTTGCAAAAATAATTTATTTTAAATGCACGGCATGCAGAAGTTCTGGAAGGTAACTTTTTACCTTACTCTCAAAATGATTCATGTTACCCAACTGTGAGCATTATGACAGCATTCAAAAAATTGTTTGGAACAAATAATGAATCCTGAAACTGTAAAATATCTGGGTGAATATAGATTTTATTCACTTTAAAAGTTTAAAGCGTCATTATTCAGCTCAGTTGCCTGCCTAACACAGGTAATGCAGCTCCCAGGGTAAACCCTATTATTTAACATATTTGAGTAAAATACAATCTTCATATAAAGATTTTGTATTCCTTTGTAAATTTTCTTTGATATACTGGAACATGATAAGACATGATGTGACTGAACCTAGATCGATTCTGGAAATGAAAAAAATACGGTCCTAATCTATTAGAAAGATGTTGTCAAGCTGGTCAGCAAAACAGTAGGGAAACAGGAACTGACAGTTATAATTTATTTTTATTCAGAAATGCTGCAATAAAACTCCTCATAAAAAGCTATGTCGAAATACAGAAATTTTGGGATAAGAGGCAAACTACTGCTGTGGATTGGATACTGACAAAATAAACAGTGTTTTCTAAACATGGAAATATAAAATACGGAGTTTGCTAAATGGTGCAATTTAGGACTCTTTTTAGTCTTCATTAATGATTTGGAATCAGTATGAATAGGGAAAATAAATTAAGCAAACGAAACTAAATGCTGGTTGCTTTTACAACCAGTAATATTGACTTTTTTTTTTTTTTTTTTTTTAGGTTCAGTCAATACTTTAGACATTTTTTGTGCTTCAGCTTCAAGAGAAGATCATAAAAGCTACACGTCTGAATAACTGTGTTTCATAGCAGGTCCAGTTCTATTGTTCCTTCTCATAAGCAAGTTTTTATACAGATACTGAAAGTAGAAATTGTTTTAGAAGAACTGAAACTACTTAATGAGTCACTATGTGTTGAACCCTGAGACATCTGTCAGTTTGTCTTGTTGCCTGTTTGGTACCTGGACCCTTGCTTCCCAGTTGTATAAACATTATGAGTGCACATGGTATACACCTACATAGTAATTTGCTCTCTGACTTCCATGTTCGTATAAATCCTGAAGTTTCTTTTAGAAATTCAGGCTTTTTGGTAGAAGATGAATGCCTTAGATTGTGAATGCTTGTGAGCTGCAGATAACTGTGTGTCTGTGTGTTTGTGCCTGAATGTCTCAAACTAAGCCGTTGAATTCTCAAGCACAAGCCCACTACAGTGAGCTACGGCCAGTATGGGCTGGCTATAAACTGTGATAACAGCCTGACAGAACAGCAATGACACACATGGGACTCTCTAACCTGTAGAGATACACGCTATAAATTTGTCAAAAGAACAGCTGGGATGCTATACAGACTGTTATATATGCTGCTATATGACTGTATTCTGCATATAGACTGTAGAGATTGGGGAAGCTTTGTCTGTTGGGAGATACGCTTTGAAACACATCAGCCAGTGCTGGAGGAGGCCTAGGGACATTGCTGGAGCTGCAAACAGCTGGACCACATGAAACCAACAAGACGTCCAGTACAACTTTCCCAGACCAGCAGAGATCTTCTTGATGGGAAGGGAAGGCAAGACTAATACTGGGGGGAACTGTGTTCATGAAATAATCAGATAGGGTAGAAGCACTATGCTTGTTGGTTCTTAAATAAACCCCATAGCAAACCTGCTATGGATTGCCATTTAGTCTGTCTCTCCCATGATAGGTATGACTGAGAGCATAGCTCACACTCTCTGCAGGTATTACAGACAAACTGTGAAGACCTTAAAATTAATCTTTGCATTACTTGTTGCTGCTTTATGCAGGGGCAGTTCTCTACAGTCTCTCTCTGACAGGAGAGTCTGAGGGGCACTCACACTTGTGCTGGCCCTAGCTTTTCACAGGAATTTGAAAACTTGGCATAGAATAATGATGTTCTGATGGAACTTCTTTTTTATAAAATTCACTGCCTTTTTGCCACACTAGCAGCTGGACCTGAGAAGAGGACTGTTGAAATAATCACTTTATTACCTCTGTAAAATTAGGCTCATCCTTAAATCTAGTTAACCATGGCTGGCTTAACCAGCTTTGGAAACAGACTATACTTCCTATAGGTTGTAATATACAGTAGAGCTGAGCAAAATGCAGACAGACATCCTAAAGAGCTCTGTAGTCCCTCTTTATCCTGCAAGCTGAGTGGCAAATTCTGTCTTTAGCCAAGGATGTGACACTTCAGGTGGCATTTACAACCTTTGCAGGGTTCAAGCGATGTGACAGAGAGCAAAGTCTGACCATTTTTTTAGTATTAATTCTCCCCATCTTCAATTTCTTTCATCAGCGTATGATCAAAAACTGTTCCACACAAATGCCGGGACTGGGTGGCTTTGTACAAAATCGGTAGAGAGTCTTTCCTTGATTTCACTGGGAGCTTTCACTTCTGCAAAAATATCCACAGATAAGGAAGGAGATATGTTAGTCCACCACTTTCTTGCAGACATTTTGAATTCTAGCAGTAAAATAGCATTGGAATTTACTGCCATCTCGGATATTGCAACTTCTATGTACAGCGAGATACTTTTGGTTCATATTGCTGATCAGCAGATAAGTAGAACATGCACCTTCTCTAGATCTGTGCTTTCCTTTATCCAATATTCTCAAACAGAACTATTAATAGATGTCACTTAAAGGCTTTATTTATCTGAGGACTTAAGTATTGGCTATTACAAAGGGGAAAAATACTAATAAATTCTTACTTTACCTTATTGGTTTTTCCTGATGTGGTAACCAACGTCAGGAATTGGCAGAATTGGTTTCCAGCTGCCTTGTCTGTATGTATGTATGGTGCCTCATCTTGATCCAGAGGGCCATGTTTCTGCTATCAGTCCTGGCACAGATGTCAGTGTAAGTCTCATCAGGCACAGCTAAAGCAGCGTGTTGCCTATGGTGGTGAAAAGTAATACTGGACTAATAGCCTCCAGCTTCCCCCTATCTGTGGTAAAAGCTGAGGGACAAAGAGAATTTCCACTTCATAGGCACAAACACCTGTAGGTGGGCAACAGTTTTTAAATGTTCTAACACCTGCACATATCTAGGCATGGTTCTCCAGGGACAATCTGCAAGCTGTGCATCTGCCTGAAGCACGTGTACAGTGTTGATTTTGTGCATTGTTTTGGTTCAGGTTTTACCTCAATATCGCAGGTGATCACCCTCTGGAGAGTGTTGCACAGGGGATTTTTTTGGTCACTTCTTTGAAGCATACAAGTGCATTACTCCTGATCTATGTCACCTCTAACTGCGTAAAATTATTCTGCCTTTTAGCATTACACAGGGAACAGCAAACTTCGATAAGCTGTTTGAGCAAGATACCCATTGGGGCTATTGATTTTGTGTACTTTTTTATTTGACCTGATTAAAACAACTTTTAGCAGTTGACTAGGTTGTGATTTTCCTTCCCCCGTTCCTCTCACAAGAAATTTTAAAGAGAAGGCGTACAATTAAAACAATGGCCAACCTGAAAACCAGTGTGATAGGTGCTTAGTTTCTGGAATATTTTCCCAGCTCTCATATTGAGAGTTAAAGCGGTTTTCTAATTTTTATTCCACTCATTACTAAACAGGAACACTGAGGTCACAGCAAATAAAGCAGTATGAGTTAATGAGAACAGCTTTAGCAAAAAGAGGAGGTGTTTCTCAAAGTACATCAAGTGCTTCACATATATTAAGAAACCCCAGCTGAATCGATTTAATAATGTTGGGATTTACACAATTATTACAGAGCCTTCATTATTCACCCAGCCTGCACATACCACAGCACAAATGAACATCTCAGCCTGGTGGTATTAACATTGCCATTTTCTAACCCATTCCCAGGCCATCTGCTACATGCTGATCGTTCACTGCTTTAACATTTAACAGTTACCCAACTGCAACTTAGCAGATTTGTGTACTTTTGAAAACAGCTGGTTTAATAACTGCTTCAGAGCTTTTGGATAAAGAAATTATTTTGTAGTGCTTTACAACAGACTTCTTTTTAAATCAGTGCCTCTGAGAAAAGAGTGTAACAGTTGCTTCCACTAATTTCTAAATTTACAACTTTTCGTTTTATTTCTTGTCACATAAGGAAAAATGTTTGATTATTTATAGAACAATAACTCAAGGAATCTCTTTTACCATTCCTGGTTTATTTTTTGTCCTCTCTCAACTGCAGAGAAAATATATGCTGGGGTAATAAAAAGGATTAATATGTCAAGCTGTCTGAAAGGCTCCAAGTTGGAGCTTGTCATATAACACAACAGACATGTAGCTTCAAATACAAAATCATAGCATAATAGCAACAATTAGATTAATAGTGAGCTTTCAACACAGTTAAGCTGTAACCCTGACTTTACAAACTTGATGAGAATTAAAACAGTGTTCACACTTCCACTGCTCTTGATGTCACATTTTATAACAAATATTAGCTATGACTGACTGGAACTATTGTTTTTACTTTGACTTCTGTATAGAGTAAATTATCACAGTTTAGGTGCTTTTATAATTTCACCTGAAGCAGTTTAAAAATACATATATATATATGTATGTATATGTTGTTAATAACCATTTTACATATGTCTATATATATACATCTTGTTAATAACCATTTGACTTGCTTATTCTAAATAGCCTTCAGATGCTAATTAACCCTTGCTTCGTAAACATTCAGGTAGTTGTTGCTGGATGCTGACATTGATATTTATATTAGAAGCCAGAAGGGAAGCAGTTAAAAGGCAAGAACTTAGTATTAACATGCCAGAAAAGTGACAAGTCATGAGTTTTTTTCAAAGTATGTCTTCTTTTACACAGCCCTCAGTCAAAATGACCGCATCTGTTAGATTAAGTTTGGATTCTCCAGCACAAATTAATTAATCTGTCCAGTACTTCCTATCTCACTGTTTCAATCAATCAACAAATAAAGCCAATCAAGACTTCAATTCTTTGCTGATTAGCCAATAAACCATGACAGCAGACTTGTGACAGTGCTTCTAGGATTCTCGCACAAGCTTATTTATAGCAGGTAGCGAGTGTCATGATCAGTCTACACAGAAACAAACAGGTGTACATTTTACTACTATATTTTAAAACTAGCTTCATAATAACAAATGAAAAAAATGGTACAACATAAAAACAAATTTAGGAAACACATTATCTCAACTGGAAAAAAAAAAACACAAAAACAACATAAAATTAAACATCTCAGAAATCACAGAAAAAGTGCTTTGGTGGTATGTGGTAATAGCTTTCAGGTCCTGTCACTGGAACCAGAACAGTGAGGAGTGTAAACTGCGATATGCAATGATTTGCACACAGCTGGCCAGCAGGGAGGTTACACCATGGAAATGTCCTAATGTAGGAAAAAACCAGTCATGTGCAGTCACTCCAAGGATTTTAGCTATTCTCTTGGAGAAGTTATGCGTTGTAGCTACATGAGTAAGAGTAAGAGCAGGAAGATCTCCAGCAGCCTATGAGAGGTTAGGAAGGAATACTGCGCCCTTGGCACACAGCTCAATGAATAGCCCGTGCTAATCTGGTTTAGACCCTTCCAACTACCTCTTTCCAAGACAAACTCAGGACAGAGTCATGGGAAGAGTTCCTTCTAGATTCTCCCACCAAAAGGCAACAGGAGTTGCCTACATAAGGTTTATACACCTAGCACTGGGATATACCTGCATGCAATTTTCCTGGACATAAAACGTAAGTTTCCACCTCACAGGAACAAAGTCACCATTCTGGTAACAAACAATATTATCTTAAGCACTTTAAATGGATAAAAATATAGTAGTGATATCTTCTATCCCGGGGCCAAAAGACACTTAGGAATAATGTAGTGCAAATAAATCCAGTCTGTTTTAGAGAGAACTTGTCCTAAGCAGTACGGGTAAGTTAATCTGTACCACTTGACCTTGGGACTGCGGCTTGTTTCTTGGCCCTTTTTTATTTAGCTGTTCGAGGATGCCCTTCACCTGTACACCCTAACAGGGTCTTAAAGACACAATAAAATCTACGGTACTTTCCATTTGAAGCTAACACTATGATCTCATCTGCATTCCAGTCTGAATATCTGTTGGAAAACTCAAATAGCAGAGCTTTCTGCCTTTTCCTACTTGAGTCGGAAAGCTAACTTTTCTTGCCTACAAAGGGCTTCGCTACTGTATGACTTTCTCGTTAGAATAGAGGTGTAAAAAGTTGGATTACTGAACATGAGTCCAACCTAGATCTGTGTGCATTATCAGCAAGAACATTATGTCAGTTTAGTATTGCATGAGATCTTCATAGTTTTTATAAAGCAAAATAAAATTTTGCTACTGGAGATGAAAAGGTGTTTTTTAGAATTTATTGCAAAAGTTACAGTTAATTCAGTACCAAAACCCAGAGGTAGCAAGATCAAGCATTAATACAATAAAAATCTAATTCTCTCTTAATGTAATTCCTACTAGTTTCAACAGATGTAATTTGAAAAGAGATGTCCGAGCAACATCAAAAAATCTTACAAAATAAATATACAGAGATTCTGTGACAAGAACACTACGGCTAGTAGAAACATAAACCATTCTATTTTTGAAGTGTTAAAGATTACATTGTAATTAAATTCCTAACTAAAATTTTAATACTTTAAAGGACTTAAAACCAACAGCAAAACAACAAAGTATGAATGGGTAATATTGGATTTCAAATTATTTTCACTTTCATAATTACAGTTCTGAAAATAATATGCAAAATGTTATTAAAATGCCTCTTTCATTTCAACCATTTTCCAATAAAATTGATATATTTAGATAAATTAGAATTTTGTAGATGTTGAAAAGTAGATTGATGATGAAGCACAAAATATTAAATGCAACTCTGAGTAAGAAATTACAGAGAAACTATATTACAAATTAAACATAGTTGATTTTAGATTGATTTATTTACGTTCAGTTTTTCACCCACAACCTAATAATGGCTGTGACTGTCAGCCAATTTAATATTTACACAAACAGAAATTAATAGAAATCTAGATGTTCCTGACATCTGAATATTTTTATTTTATTCTGTTCTTTCTTTTTCTGCTCAGTATGTTATGACACACCTGCTAATGTGTTATCTGGCTCTACTTGAACTATTCGCTGAGGAACATGCCTGAAATCTACAATTTTCCTCATTCTCTCTCTAGAAGAAGCAGCTTATAGCAACTGAAATTATTGTCATAGCTTTTTTTAGAGTTTTCTGTGTTTGTTTTTTCCTCCTATGTTTCAATGGAAGCAATAAATTCAGTGTTGTAAATAAGAGAGAGATTATGTAGTATAGCTGCAGATAATGATATTTTAGGCCATGATCTCATCTTCTAAGATTGGGTGGATTCTACTGGAGAAAATAAAATATAATTTATAAACTCGTAGGTGCAAGAAATACAAGAATATTTTTTAGTTATGCATTGAACTATGAATATGCATTTTCATCCCAGAAAGACTACTATTTAGAATGATATAGTTCATTCGTCATCATTACTGCTTTTTTATTGTGATTGAGTTCATCCCCATAGGTTTGTATTGATTGGAA
Source organism: Pterocles gutturalis (assembly GCF_000699245.1). Lineage (NCBI taxonomy): Eukaryota > Metazoa > Chordata > Aves > Pterocliformes > Pteroclidae > Pterocles > Pterocles gutturalis. The sequence goes on from NW_010120370.1 coordinate 17,744, forward strand.
ATAAACACTAGCCATCTTTTGAATAAAGAAAACTCTGTATAATCTGCTTATTAATTTCAGTCACCATTTGATTTTTGTATCCTCTTTGACTGAAAAATACACTCCAACGGTTCAGTTATACTACACAGCAGAAAAATTCTAATATAGACTGAAATATTCTATAATTACAAAGAATACAAAGTGTTAAAGTGGCAGACATCAGCTAGGTTAGATAATTTAGTTTCTTTCATGTCAATGCTCCTTCCTTATGCTCATCAGCCCCGAAACAATTTTTAAAGTCTTTTCTCAGCATAACCAGTTTTCTCTCTTTGTGTAATGTTTTTTGTCTTTTCTTGCATATTCACTGTCCTTGTTGTCTTGTTTTGTCCTGAATTTAGGAGGATCTTTTGAAGCTATTTTTGTCAGACTAGTGTTTCTAGTGGCTATGCATGAGTTTCTTGTTATATCCTTAGTCACCCAGTGCATAAGTAATATATGAATTATGTACTCTTAAGAATATTGTGACAAAAACTGCATGAAAAAATAAGTTGTTTGCCTGGTTATCCTGCAACAGCACAGCACTTGCAGCATACTGAAAATACTGATGGAATTTATTGATTTTACACTGATATGTCAGTGAATGATAGGGCTTCAACAATAGATGACATACTCAGTGACTATTTCTGAAGTTAAGAATTCATCAGTTTACATTGTGAGTTAATTACATAGTAATAAATATTTAAAATATAAAATTTCCATTAGTTATCAGAGACAAGGAGTGAAAGATGGAAGGAAGAATGAAAAAAATCAGTGAAATTTAGCAGATTTTCCTAGATGACATAGTTACCTCTAACAAGAGGCATCATTGTTTCTGCTTTGGAACGTCCATCTTACTATTTGAAGATGAGTATTGACTGCATGACTTTTGAACTAACAATCATTCAGAAAGACCTCTTTCTTAGTACAATTTTCTCCCGCCAAAAGGCCATAACACACAAATATCATTAAATGGAAAAAAAAATATTTTAGGGTTTGCCTTCAGTTGGAGAGAAGCTTGAATGGCTTCTACACTGATTTGACTATTCTCTCCATTCTAAACATTGTAAGCTTAGTTCTTTAAACAGCTTTTTTCTGCTACATTCTTTTCAATATTGTAGTGGTGTAAATGGTGTAAAGTGTAAAATTACATATAGAAATAAATACTGTGATTGAGTTTATGTATACATATTCACATATTTGAAGAAAAATATCAAGAATCTTACAAAACAGCTCTTAGACGTGATGACATTTCTATGACAAAATATAAAGACTACCTAGTAAATAGAGATACGATCATTGTAATATACATTTTTAGGTTCCATTCTAAGTGTTTTGAGGTTCAATCACCATTTAAGTCTGTTAGCCATCGTTACATGTGCAATTCCTGCTAATTAACTCCAAACAGAACCATGTCTTGTGTTTCTTGGGTCACAATAATTTATGTCTCTACTGAATCCTCATACTCCCGCTTGTTGTACTGTTCTTCCTGCATATTTCTCTTCCTTTCTTCATTTAGAACTTTTACATGTAGTGCATATATACAAATAGGCATGCACACACACACATATGGGTGCTGTCTCATTTTCACAGAGGCCATTAACATTTATTAGTGGGTTTTACAGTCAGATTTACAGATGCACAAGCAGTATTTTTGTCTACTAATTATTTTAAAATTGTGGTGGATGATGTTTACACATTACTTCATTGTTCCATCTCTGCTTCTTTGTTTCTCTCCCACATTTTGCACATAAAGTCTTAGATTCTTAGAATCATATCAGTGTCATTGTTAGCAATATTTGTGACTTTTCTTCCTTAAAATGCACCAGTGCTCTCTTCAGTGTAAATATTTTTGTATTGCTTTAATGCCATCCTTTCACATTACAAAATTGTGTTACACTGAGAATGTGAAAACAACAAAATATTGCAGAACAATGAGTAAAAGGTGTTTTCAGGTTTCAGAGCATTGTGTTGGATTGTGACACATTTTATCAGGTTTCACTGGTTGTGTCATGTTTCATATCTCTTGTAACATCAGATGCTGTTTGCTCAAGCAACCTAATGTGTGGAACATCAAAATGTACTATACTGTATGTCATCCAAGAAATCCTTGACAATATTGTTAGAAAAAACATTTCCTTCTTGGAAGAAAAAAAAACAAAACACTAAAAATACAGGAAAAATAAAATGTTTCTTTGCTTTACTAAGAGTTAGGTCAGATTAACATATATATATATATATACACACACACAAACACACACACACATATACATACATATATATATATATATATGGGCCTGTGTTTATTATGGTGCATGAATTGGTCATAAAATAGATATAGTGTGAACACATTTGCTTTTGGGTGCCCCCATAGGGACAGACATAGAGAGACTCATATTGTATCTTTTCCTATTTAACAATATATAAGGCATGCTTCTTACAATATATGTCTTAATTTGGCTACAGGAATTTCTCTGCAGACACAAAGGATCTTGATTTTCAGAGAAGTTGTGAGTTGTGCAGCTCTCTATCTTTCAAATGTGAAAAGAAGATGAAAGGTATTTGAAGTGTGGTTTCAGAATTCCCATTAGAAACAGTATCTGAAAAGAGAAATCTGCTGGAAATAATTCTAATTGCTTCCTTTGATCTCTCCTAGGGAAACTAACAACTCTGACAGATGAACTGTGGTGAGTCCTGTTGAAGTAAAGATGGTATCTTGCCTTGTTTTATAGAATCGTAGAATCGTAGAATCATAAAATGGTTTGGGTTGGAAAGGACCTTAGAGATCATCGAGTTCCAACACCCCTGCCATGGGCAGGGACACCTCCCACTAGCCCAGGTTGCTCAAAGCCTCATCCAGCCTGGCCTTGAACCCCTCCAGGGATGGGGCATCCACAGCTTCCCTGGACAACCTGTTCCAGTGCCTCACCACCCTCACAGTGAAAAATTTCTTCCTAATGTCTAGTCTAAATCTACCCTCTTTTAGCTTATACCCATTGCCCTTTGTCCTATCACTACATGCACTCATGAAAAGAACCTCTCCATCTTTCTTGTAGGCTTTCTGTTTGAGGTTTCCATTTCCACAGCTGAGGTGACAGAAAGGAACAGCTGCTGACACATCAGTAGGTGTCCTGGCTTGAATTTAGTTCTGTGGCTTAAAAATGCATTTAAACTGAGTTTTCATTAAGATGCCAGATCCCACACAGACACACATATACTATAGGTACACATCCTCTTTGGCTAATTCTTCTGTGGAAGTGCTAAAATTTAACATACGCCTGCTGTAGTAACTTAAACTGCCACAATTTTTTTTTAAGTGCCCTAAATCCCGCAGTCTGAACATTGGAGAACAAAAATTTCTGCATCTCACTGTGTTAGTGTAACTACTCAATTAAAGTTCAGATAGATAACTTCCTCACTGTTCTATCTGGAAAACAATTTTCAGGTATTTTACTTTATTATTTTTCATTTTACACACCTGTATTTCTGCAAAATTTAGGTTCCTATCTCAAGGATAAAAGAACTCATTGATTAAAGAGTTTTGTTCATAAAGCTAATTTAGTGAGGTTTTTTTGTAGAATTGTCTCAAAGCTTTGAGGAAAGTTGATTTTAATCTATTTAACTAAATCTAGACAAGCCACAGGTTTTTGTGAGAAGTTTTAAGTTGGAGTGAAAATATTTTTTGCTTCACAAACTGAAGAATTTGAAAGAAAAACTTTTGGAAAAACTAAAGGGTGTTTGCAGAGGAAGTCTTATTTTCTTAACTGATAATATTTTTTTAACAAAAGCCTTTGGTTAAAAGACAAAGTCTATACACTGTGCACATAACAAATGGCTTTATTATTATGTTACATCCTGCACATGAAAGGTCATAATGAAACTTCACTTTATTATATTATTAGTCATACTACCACCAAACAACTCCCTCATCTATAGTACTTAAATTCTAAATTTGAATTGAGATAACAGAGAGATACACAAAAATTTGCAAGAATACGATGCCACTATCTAGGGTGCAAAATTAGCATGTATAGTAGATTACCAAGAATCATCTATTGTCAAGTTTTTCATTGATTTCACAGAAAGATATATATTTAGTACAGATCTCAAGGGAAGCTACCAAAAAGCATTATGGAAGTTCAGAAATAATTTCTTCCAGAAAATGCACCACCTATATTTCTTAAATTGTTATAATGTTTTTTAGTATAAGGATTTTTTTTTTTTTGGGGGGGGAGGAATATGACAATTTGTCCTAGAACATTATTTGCATTTCTGTCCTAACAGAAATTCTAATGAGGTTGTTTTCCTTACAGTTGCTGATGATTCATTATTGCATTGTATCATTGTTAAAGGTTGTACTTTTTAAAAATGTGCTTGTACTCCTTGTAGTTCATAGACAGTTAATGGGAATTTTGTATTGAATACCTAAATATCATCAAACCTCTAAGAATACTTTTTTGTCTTCTTTTCCTCTGGCCCACAAATTTAGGGAGGAAAATGTTAACTAATGTTTAAAGAGAAACCTGAATATTCAACCATCCTCAGCTCCTGAAAATCCAGGTAACCTTCCTTCTGCAGGGTGGAGTGGGGATAAAACTTAGAAGTTATCACTATACGTTAACTCAAAGCACAAACAATTCCTATTAATCAATCAATCAAGAGTGGAGATTTATTCACATGCAGTTATTTCTTATTTAAACGTAGTGGGGTAGTATCTCTTCTCAGACAATTACACATGCACAAAACTTTTCTTGTCTTTAGCTTCAGAATGGTGCGATTGAAGTATGAAGCAGTCGTTTGCATAGTGTGAACAACTTGATTTTCAAGGTATCAAAAGGAACGTGTGTTTGATGTACTTAATGGAAGTGATTTTTCAATCATACGGTTGTTTGAAAAAAGTTATAAAAGCTTTTTTAGACTTCTACTATAGAGACATTTTTAAGTAGCTTCCAGGTTTTTACTTACACATTATTAAACCATTCTCGCTAAACTTCTAAAAAAGGAAAAAATATATCAGAGTAGCATATACCTGCACACACACACACACATTTAGAGTATCTAACTATATCTGTTTAATTTTCAAGGTCAGCTTTATAAGTCTGTTTCTACTAACTGATGAGCCTTTCAATCTTTTTTTTTCCCCACCAATTCCTTCACTTTTTTCATTTATTGACTTCTCACTTTGGGAATACACTTACATCCCTTAAATATGTTCTGTGAGCCTAAGCTGCAATTGTAAGGAATAGAATTCAACAGAAACTTAATCTGTTCACTGTGAATTGAATTCTAAAGGAATAAAGTGCTGTTTTTTCAAAATTGAATGGACTTTTCTCTCCTAAATTTTACAATAACTTTATGTCCCTGATTGGAGAGAGACTATGGGAGGAACATGAAGCACTTTAAAAAGAAAAAAAAAACAAAAGAGTTAATTTCAATGAAAAAAGCTAAGGTTTAGGAAATCTCTTATTTTATCTCATTCTCTCTTTTCAAATATGTAACACTACATTGAATTAATTTTTTAAAAACCAAGAAAGTATTTATATGAGTCTCTATTTCATAAGCTACACTGGACAAATACATTTGGAGAAATGTCAGAATTGCTCTAGCTAGCTTCGAAGAAGTCACACACGTTTATAATTTTGAATAGTTAAAAAGGGAGAAGATATTTTCATAGAAGTTCAAGCTTTTTGTTTCAGCTATTTTTAGAAAATATATACATATATTGCTCCAATGATACTAGTTTTGGAATTTTTTTATTTTTCAAACAATGTGTAAAAATACCAGAAAAAAATCATTTGGGTAAAAATAATTATTTATTTTTTGAAGTTTCATTTTAACCATCAGACTGAAAAATCAAGCATTCACATTATTAGTAGCTGTGACCAATACTGCATTTCTCATGTTTTCGGGTGTTAAGGTGCGTGCTGATTTCTGCAAAGGTCAGGAGACACATTTCCTTCCACCTTTTGCCCTAGTCTGCAGCGTTTAATGCTTGGCTGGAGGCATTCACTGGGACTTCTGCCTTTCTCTTAAACATCAACTATTAGTCACTGCCAAAGGCAAGATGCTTTCTTATCTTGTATGGCAAAATCTAGGTTCTTTTTCTATCCTCACAGGCAAACAGATCTGTTTGAACAGATATATAGTCCTTGAAATGAGATGTCATTCACAAAACATTTTTTCTATAATAAAAAATTATGTCTAATAACTAATACGTGAACATTTAGAAATCCCTTTCTTTCTCTGAATGAATTTTTTTTTTTTTTATTTTACCCAAAATTTTGGGGAAAAAAAGGAAAGAATGCTGTTTCTTCAGGTGGTTGAGGGGACAAAAATATCACAGTTTTAGGCACCATTCTGCAGGCCTGTTTGCAGCAAGGGGAAGCAAGTAGTCTAAGTGGGTAATACTGCCTCTGGGAGAGGCAGGGGATCTGCTGAAGGCAGAGCGGAGGGGATCTGTTGAATCTTACCAGTCTGGCAAAAAAACCTTCCTTGTTGAATACTACTGCTCTACAGGGATACAGCTACTCTTACAGGACTCTTACAAGTCTTCCAAACCTTAAAAGTCTGCAATGATCAGAGTCAAGATCTTTTCTCACAGTAGAAGAATCTCATAGCTCTTTCTAGGCACAAAAAGGACCCATGAACAGCAGTTCTCTGTCTGCAAGAGACTGAAGAGTCCTCTTCTGTGGCAAGACTTTACGTAGCAGCTGAGAGAAAAGTTCATTGCTGGATCAAAGCAATCACTACTGAATTTTGCCATTCTAACAGCTCTTGCGTCTTCTGGTGAGCTGAGAGTCTATAAACCAGAAATTACTTTTGTTCTAGGAGATAAGGACTTGACTGCCAGATTCTTGAGATCTCTCAGCATCCACTGAATTAATAAATTAGAATAGAATAGAATAGAATTTTTCAAACTGGAAGGGACCTAGAATGATCATCTAGTCCAAATGCCTGACCAGTTCAGGGCTGACCATGTTAAAGCATGTCGTTAAGGGCATTGTCCATAAACGCTGACAGGCTTGGGGCATCAACCACCTCTCTAGGAAGCCTGTTCCAGTGTTTGACCATCCTCTCAGTAAAGAAATGCTTCCTAATTTTCAGTCTAAACCTCCCCTGGCACAGCTTTGAACCTTTCCCCCGCATTCTGTCACTGGACAGAACCAGGGAGAAGAGCTCAGCACCTCCCTCTCCACTTCCCTGCCTCAGAAAATTGTAGGGAGCAAGGAGGTTGCCCATCAGCCTCCTTTTCTCCAAACTAGACAAGTCCAAAGTCCTTAGCTGCTCCTCACAGGACATGCCTTCCAGCCCTTTCACCAGGTTTGTTGCCCTCCTCTGGATGCACTCAAGGACCTTCACATCCATATTAAATTGTGGAGCCCAGAACTGCACACAGTACTCAAGGTGAGGCCGCACCAAAACTGAACACAGCGGGGTGATCTCCTCTTTTGACCAGCTATTATTCTGTGTTTGGTGCACCCCAGGATGTGTTATACCCTCTTGGCTGCTAGGGCTCGCTGCCGACTCATATGGAGCCTGCTGCTGACCAGCACCCCCAGATCCCTTTCTGCAGGGCTGCTCCCCAGCCACTTCTCTCCCCATTTATATTTGTGCCCAGTGTTACTCCATCCTAGGTGCAGAATCGGGTATTGGGATGTGTTATATTTCATCCCATTAATATAACCCAATGCTGCAATCTATCTAGATCCCTCTACAAGGCATCTTGTCCCTAAGGAGTGTCAACAGCACCTATTAGATTATTAGAGACAGTTACTGTAACACAGTGATAACACGAAAACCTAATGGAAAAGTATGAAGGGTTTCCATTCTCCTCAGACATGGCTGTAATCCAGAAGCCTTTCTCAAGGAGTGTTTGTGGGATCTCACTTGTAGAAGAGGCTGCAACAGAATTTTAAAATAATTTTTAGGTTTGCTGTTTCCATCAAAACATGATATAGATCATTACTTTTAAGATAATAATAATAAAGTGAATTCAAGCACACTCAAGTTGAAACCTTGAAAATAATGTTGAAAGAATGGACTGTACAAAAGCTGTTCACTACATTTTGGTGTTAAGTTAATGGGGAAGGATGAGAAGTTTGCAAACAAATGGGAGGGGAAGGACATGGAAAAAAACAGCACAAGAGAAAAAAGGGTGAAATAAAGCAGATGGCACCTGGGTAAAAAGAAAGGAGAAATTGTAGAAAATAGCTAATCTGAACAAAAAAAAAGGAAAGCCTGCTCAAAACTGTGGGAAGCTGAGATTCTGTTCATCTGTTCTTTGGCAGTAGTCTCAAACTCCTTTAGTGATGGCCTATATTACAGATCAAAACAATGAGAAATGAGTTTAAATCATGAAGCTTCAATATAAAACTGAACTTCATCAAATGTCTAGTTACTGGGAGATATGTCCTGGGTACTTTTTTATTACTAAATAGTTTAAGTAGTTTTGAACTCAGAACATCCATGTCTGTGAATGAACTCAGAACGTCTATGTTTGTGAATTCCCTATTTCACACTGTACAAGACTTTCAAATATAGCACTGTTCAATTTAATATGGGTAGATAGGAAGATTTGGGATGTAAAGAGAGTGCTTCAAGCCAAAGGCTAAATTCTCATCTCAGTGGACTGGGACTTAGAGGCCTACCTGCTTTGAATACTGTCAGGAAATTATCATACACATGAAAATTCTTGAGCATCAGAATACAACTGGATCCTCAATATTTAAAAGGAGCATTAGCCCAAGTATTTCAAAGAACATATAAACTATCGTTTTTTAAAATGCAGCTGACATGGATTACGCTGTCTGTAGGTATAATTTTCTATGTTTCACAAGCTCTTTTGGATTTACAAATCTATGAAAGTTTTGAAAATTAAATGCTGCTATCGATTAAATGTAATCTTTGTTCCAAGCCATGAATCAGGTCTTATGTTTATCAATAATTTATTATTTCACATTTGGGAGACTGCTGATTTTTCCACACGTATGCAAGGCTGTAATTTCACTAAAAAACTCAGTTTTGAATACCTGACACTTTTATTTTAGAATTTTGTATTGGTTTCAGTTTTTTAGTGATTATAATTCCACTACCAATGAGTGACTTGAATATTTCAGTTGCAAAATCAATAAATCGTACCCTGCAACACAAAAAGCCAAATGTATAATTTTGACATGAAGCTTCAATCAGTAGGTTTTTAACATGCAATAAATACAATTCACAAAGTTAAGTCTCCACTTACGTTAATAGGAGGAACAGCTAGTACATTTAATATTTTTGTTGAACAGTTAAAAGCACCACACAAATTACTTCAGGGTATGGTTCAGACTGTGTTCCAGATCCTTTGAAATGAGGTGGTTCCATACTTCTTGTGTCTTTACTCAGCTCAGTGAAGAATGGAAAGATTCCCATCATTTCAAAGCAAAGCAAAGCAAAGCAAAACAAAAATCTGCTTGAAAAAATGTTCACTGAAGTTGGAAAGATTTCCAGATTTAAATGTCATTATTCAAGCATTAAGTAGCTAAATGTGAATAGTTCTGTCTAGCAAAAATTAATTTTGAAGTGCTATATGGTACAAACATATACGCATACATTAACGCATTTTTTTTTAGTTTTGCATCATTTGTGCTACATTCAGTTTGGAAGATAAAATATTGTATACCTAGACATATATGTATATTTGTTTTTTTTTCTTTCATATTGTCCTTTAATATTATCATCCTCTCTTACTGAAGGAAACAAAGGGAAATATTTCCATCTATAAAGTTGTCAAATGTTGATTCAGTAGAAGTGATGGTGAACAATATTAAAGTGAATAAAGTGTTATGCACTGAGTTTCTATCAATGAAATGGCATAGAAAAGAATTTGGACTTTACAAAACTGACTCTCAGGTGAGCCATGGTGGAGGCTTGGGCTAGAGCATGTCAGCTTACAGGAGAAGCCAAGCGGGCAGCTGGATGGCCCCTCTATCACTCCCCTATCAGCAAAATAAAGGGGGAGAATAAGATGAAAAACTCGTGGGTCAAGATAAAAGCAGGTTAATTAAAGCAAAGGCCAAGGCCATGCACAGAAACAAAAGGCAAACAAAGATGTCATTCTCTGCTTCCCCTCAGTAAGCGATGTCCAGCCACTTCCCAGGGAAGCAGAGCTTCAGTGTGTGCAGCAGCTGCTCCTGGAGACAAACCCAGTAACCAATGCCCCCCTCCTCCTCCCTGCCCTTGGCTGTTATGGCTGAGCTGAGGTCACATGGTCTGGAACAGCCAATCCGGGTCAGCTGTCCCGGCTCCGCCCCCTCCCCGGATGTGTTACAAACCCCCTGCTGGCTGCCAGGGCAGCACTCAGCACTGGGAGGGTGCTGACTCCAGCTTAGACAGACCCGATACAGCTGCATATGCAATTACTACTGACTCTCGAGTGACTACCTAGAGTTTATAAACCTTACATTTTTCTAATGTTCTGGAAGACCAATCATAGGCATTATTATTTCAGGGTTAAATCAATAAATGACATAAAAATTATAAGGCTAAGCACCATATTACCTACATTTAGGTACCTAGAATACTTGGAATACAATTTGACTGGGTTTTTCCTTTTGGTGAAGTGGGAGAGTTGACAAGTTAGAGCTGCAATTAAAACAACCTTGAGGTACCAAGGGAGTGGCTGACAACTTGTCAATAGTTTACAGAGGAGGTAGTAGGTCCCTCTACTAACACCATCAAATGTCTTCTGAGTAACAACCTACAGTTTGTTCTAAGCCTGCTGGAATAAAATAAAGGATGAGGTCTCCCTTGTCCTTGGTAAGAATTCAGCTCAACAGTCCATGGGTATGGCATTTTCTGTTTGTTTTCCCAACTTTGTCTTGTACTCTCCCTTCCACATGAAACAAAGCTCATACTCTGGAACACTCTCCAGGAAAGCAGGAAAAATCAAAAAGCCACAAAAGCCTGAGGCTACTACAGAAAAGAAGTCTGCTTTAAACAGTAAAATAGTCCCTGCTGCATGTTGTAATAGGTGGTTATCTGGATATGTACTGGTTCCAAGTTCCAAGAAAGCCACCAGGTTCATTGCTCATGGGGTCACTGGTAAATGTTTGGTTTCTGACTTTTGACCAGAGGGAAGACTTGGCAGTCAAGACCACTGGACTGCTCAGTTGAAGCAGTTCTGGTCACAGAGATAAACAAAACTCTTAGGCAGCGTAACGAACAAACAGGGATAATCTGGGCAAGGCTGTTTCTGAGGGCTTCTGGTTAATCACTGTTTTGCATACAAGCACCTCAGTTCCATCCGATTCCTGTTAAGACAGTAATCCATACTGGCTCCATCCACATCAGACTATCAGTCACATTTTTGCAGATGCAAACTACTGTCTTGCACGTGAGTCAAAGTCTGAGAGCACTTTTTCTCAAAAAGAGACTATCTGAGGAAAAAGCCAGAGGAGAGACAGATGACACCAGAATCTGTGACTGAACCCTGAATTATGTAACTGCATGGCCTTGTGAAGAAAAAAACAGGAGCTGACTTAGAAAAGCCAACCATTTCCTGGGCTGCATCAAAAGAAGCATTAGCAGCAGGTCGAAGGAGGTGATTCTCCCCCTCTACTCTGCTCTCGTGAGACCCCACCTGGAGTACTGTGCTCAGATGTGGGGCCCCCAACATAAAAAAGACCTGGACCTGTTGGAGAGAGTCCAGAGGAGAGCCACGAAATTGGTCAGAGGGCTGGAACACCTCCCCTGTGAGGACAGGCTGAGAGAGTTGGGGTTGTTCAGCCTGGAGAAGAGAAGGCTCCGAGGGGACTTAATAGCAGCCTTCCAGTACCTGAAGGGGGCTACAGGAGAGATGGGGAGGCACTCTGCATCAGGGAGTGTAGTGAGAGGACAAGGGGTAACGGGTATAAACTGAAAGAGGGTAGATTTAGATTAGATATTCGGAAGAATTTTTTCACTGTGAGGGTGGTGAGACCCCGTGGCAGTGGGGCTGGAACTCGATGATCAATAAGGTCCTTTCCAACCATTCTATGATTCTATGATTCTAAAAAGAGTTCTTCAGCAAGTATTTAATTTTAAAACTTTCATCTTGTTGTGTTAGTGCACCTTCAAAGAGATTTAAATGTGTAATTGAAGCACTTTGCTGAAGCACTTTGCTAAATCACTATCAATGCCAACAAAATTCTTATTCTGGAACCAGTTTATATTATAGGACTTGATAAAATAAAATTTGAATGACATGTTCTATATTGTGAAAGCCAGGATTTTTCCTTAGTAACTTTATGGCTAATGAAAGTTCTTGATGTGCTTTGCCACTTCAGTAATAGAGCTATTATGCCTGTTGTTTTTCTGATATCTCAGAAAATGCAACTTGAGTTGTTCTTTAATTTTTCTGTGGTAGACACCTATTGCAATCTTTGTTGGAAAAATATGAAAAGTTCTCAATGCCACTTCAGATATTTAGATAGTAGCAAAGCAATTTAAACTATATGGAATACCTCTTATCCCTGCCCAGAAATATTTTTGAGGAAAGGTGTTTTTCCAGAAGAAGAAACTTTTTTTTTTCAGTCTCCATCTACTTTTACTTTATTATGTTACATTATTTTACATTGAATTATATGTTCTAACAGAAAAACTACTCAAGGTTAGAAAACTTTAGGATGTGAGGGCTCCTAATCTTCCTTCCACAGAGGAAAAGAATATATACGTATATGTATATATCATATACATATATATATATATATATTCCAAGAACCATGAATACTGCTTCTACAGCTACTGCACACTCACATTGATTTCAGTCCCAGGAGCAAAGTACTTATTCATTTCTCAGTCTTACTAATATCAACATGTTTTTGTTAGCACTAATATAAATCATCAAGGCTTATTTTGGCTTCATAGGTGATTTGCTTCCAGCTCATTTAATAATTTAGAATAATCAGTAGTGTTTAAAATCTTAGCAATTTTGAAGTTGTGTTACAATCAAAATGTATTTATATTGCCATGCAATTCAACCTTACAAATCACCAGCCAATCAGCACCCCCGATGTTGTGAAGCACTCTTATTTTGCTCTAAGTGTTATCTCATGCTGCTCTTAACACATTTGGAAATTGAGAACAGTGACTGCCTTTGGTGCCTGCCTCTATTCAGTGTGTTTAATGTCTGAGACTTCACCACTATTCTGTTCAATTTGGTATGGCATTTCAGCTGTTGCTATCTATGCAGTAGTCCTTTCAAATTCAATAAATGTAGATTCAATCACACATTACAGAGAAATAAATTATTAAATGAATACATTTTTAAATGTTGGAACTCTACTTAATGTCTGTTTGACTCCAGGGAAATGATGGACTTCCGGATGGTTTGAAGTCTATTTAGATTTCACTAGCACAGTCATCACTGCACTGCCTAGGAAGCTGGGGAATGGATGTGGCCTGCTTTTTCCATTCCACAGTAAGCATGGAAACAGCAGGAATTAATTCTGCAGCCTTCAGAATGTATCCTACCATCCAGTTTATGAACCTTAGAGGATCTGGACAGTTTTGGTTTATATTGTGTTGTGTGATCCAAGATAGATTTAATCCTTTCTTCTTCCTGTGAGATAATGCACAAAAAGTTTCTAATGATCTCTGTCTTTTGACATTAGTAGTATTTTTATTTCTCTTTTTTCACTTGAGGTCCTTCTATGAGAGTTTTGTAATTTTTTTAATTGTTGATTTTTGGTTTTGCCTGCAAAATAGTATTTCATTTTTGTTAGAAATATAATTGTCTGATTTGGGGAACCCTATAAACCTGTGAAAAAATAAGTCTGTAAAATACAGCTAGCAGTATTGTGTGTGCTCAAGCTCAAGGTAGGTATACCGTTAAATACTAACTTTGCATATTTTAGATCACTAACACTACTAATGCAATTTGCTTAAATGAAATTTTGTTCTGTCTAGTCTTCAGATACTTTAATTTTTGAAAAAAAAATTTATTAAGCACATACTTGTATTCCAACTGCCCAGCTGCCAATATGAGCAGCAAAAATCTCAACCCAACAACCAAACTATTTTTATTTTAAATTATTTTTTCGTATTGCGTAGTCCTTTACTTTACTGCTAATATTCCACAAATGTCATGGCAAGATTTAATATCAGAGTTATTGATATCATAGAATGAAACACTTTGGATAACTTCATTGAATGAACAAACAGTGAAGTGAATAAAAAATGTCAATATTTCAAGCTAATTCCTAACCACTTCTTCTCTAAATTCAACCTGGATAGTGTGCAAATTCTCCAGCTAAACTATCGTCTTGGGTGTTTTGCTTTGTAAGTCAACTAAAAGGATAGTACTTTCATTCTGGAATCCTTTTATCAAAGTTTGATTAATTTAATAATTATTTTTGTACTTAACTCTCAGTTACTCTTGGAGAGTCAGGATTACTGTTTTGCAGGTAGAATGTTAAGGAGATATCCACATGCTGAGTAAATGCAGGAATGTAATGCTTTGCTTGTGCAAACAGAGAAACACAGGGTACAAAGTCTACAGCTACTCATTTCTAACTTATATCTTTCATACAGCAGTGGTAACACAGATATCTTCCCACATCTCTCAGCCTCTTCTGCTCACTTAATTCTTCAGACACGCCGAACTTCCCTTCTCGTCCTTCACTCTCACCCTCCTCTTCCTCGAATGGCCACTAGTCCCCCTGCTCTCTTGCCTGGTTTCACTGCCTGGAGAGCAGCCCCTGTTGGTCCTGGCACAGTTTCTCAACCCCAGTTTACTATTCAATACCTTGCTTGGGGCTTATAATACTTTGCTTCTGCAGCAACTTTCCCTGGATACACCTTGTCAGATCACTTTTCCATTCAAATCAGGTGGCTTTTTTTTCAGGCGCTCTACATGCCTTGGATGAGACAGGAAGGGCGCCAAGAGCCTTTGAGGTACAATCTTGCTGGCTGTGCTTTTTAGATCAGGTACCAGGATCTGACACTAGCTGCAGGAGCTCAGAGCTGGAAGGAAGAGGAAGTCCCCTGCTGCCTTAAGAGTGGGACATGCTTGCCACATAGAAAATTCAAAAATTACAAATAATAAAACATTTTCACTGAGAATTTACTAACTATGCTGTTTTGAAGGTTTACAATTTTAGACAAATTCAGGCAGATATTTGCAAAGGTGGCAAAAGGCACATCTCCAGTCAACTTCGAAATTCTGCTTCAGGGATTTGTGGTGCTTGAACTTGCTAAAGACAGAGGTGCTAGAATTTTGCAATATAGGGAAAACTACATACTGGTCCTTTTGCATATTAGTCAGATAGGGTTTAACCACTTTTGACTAAAATTAAACATATCAGCCTAAGGTAGACACTTGGCATGACAAATTTCAACTTGGTTGGTTAAATTTTGCCAGAACTACAAGCGGCTGAACCACAACTCTTATAGCAGGACCTTGTACAATCCTGCAAAATGCATGTGTGTGCATGAAATGTACGCACACATATGCACATATATATGTACTCCATATACAACTGGTATGGTCTAATGTGCCACAGAGTAATTTCTGCCCTAACATGTTTCATATAAAATTAATAGTATTCTTCCTGAAGCATCCATCTACAAAAAAAGCAAGGCAAAATGTGACAGAGAACAAATATCTCAAAGTCACATAAAACAGATTAGAAGACCACACAGGATTCTCCTAGTGTAAAATCCTAATTTAAGATAGATTCTGAAGATACACATATTATTTCTGCTTTGTGGATCGCTATTGCTCCACATGTGATTTTATTACTTACTCTGTTAAACACAGTAGCAGCTGTCCTCTTTTACACCTCTAGGGGAAAAAAAATCAGAATGGATTATTCAAAAGATTTAAATCCCTTTGAGACATGGCCCTTCCAGCAATACTATAAATTCTTTTTCAGTCCAAGGTTAGATGCTACGTTGGCCTTGATTTAAAACCCAGGATTCTGTGGAAAATGGCAATGATATCCAGCTCTGACAAATTGAATTGGTCTCAAGGTATTGAAGGATGACTAATAAATCTGAGACTTGATCCTGAAACTTTTCTACACATGCATTAAGTCTCTTTCTTCTTGAGACATTTGAGATACTGTTAAATATTAAAATCATGTCATACCAGTGATCTATTTAATTGACTTAAACCAGTTTAATGTTTTCCTTCAGGACAAAATTGGAAACTTTAACGAAGTTTGAGTGAATATATCTTGCCTGCAAGTTAGTAACAGCTACGATTTGCTTTGGGTCAGTGGTACTAAACATTTCATCCCCTAATGCATGCAAGAAATTATTTTCATGTAGATAAAGAGGATTACATGTGCCAGACTGCTTGTATATTTCTAGTTTTAGAGAACATGATGTGTTTACCCTCAGCTGGGAGCCAGCCCCACACAACCCTTTCACTCACCATTCCCCCTCATGGGGATTGGGGAGAGAATTAAAGGGGTAAAAGGAAAAAAGACTCGTGGGTTGAGATAAGAACAATTTAATAACCAAACTACAATAATATTGAAAATAATAATATGTACAAATATACAAATGAGTGATACATGGTGATACTGCTCACCACCCGATGACCAAGGCTCAGCCCATTCCTGGCTAAGGATCCCAGAGCAGGGAGAGTCCCAAAACCGCGCTCCTGGAACGGAGACAACAGCCCAAGCATCGCAGACCGAGAACTGACTGAGGGAGGGAAATGACCCTGGGGAAAAGGACCACCCAGAATGAGCCGACCTGTAGAGAGCTGAGCCAGAGGCAGAAGGGATGAGCTTCCAGAGGGTCCTCACCTATATACTCGGTATGATGTGCATGATATAGAATAGACCATTGGCCACTTTGGGTCTCAATCCTGAACCTAAGATCAAATCCTAGGCTAGTAATTGGCACTGTGCTCCCTCCTACCTTCTCCTGCACCTGCAAACAGCAGACAAGCTGAAAAGTCTTTGACTGTCCTGGCAACAACAATAAACATCCCCGCTATCAGCTTTCTTCTGAGCACAAATCCAAAACACAGCCTCTTGCTAGCTGTTATGAAGAAAGTTAACTCTGACGCAGCTGAGCCCAGGACAGAGAATTTCTTGTTTCTAAGAAAGGTTCAATGTTCAGTACCCAAAACAGAATCACTGGGGTTTGCCTGAAACCAGCAAGTGTGTGGCTTATGGTTTACCATCACATTTATATTCAGGTTGTAAACTTTTCTATTAAAAAAATATGTGTGTGTGTATATATATATATATATATAAAGGCAACAAAAAGCCTCCAGCTTCTAACACAGCTTTTCAATTAATTAAAATCTAATAGATATAGCTTGCACCTCTGTAAATGCTCTTCCAGTTTTAATTTTTTTTGCCTATTAAGTACTGCTATTGACTGTTCTGAAGCTGGTAAATTGTGGAAAGCTATACAGAACACAAGGTCACTGGCTGGCAAAAGTAGATCTCTTTTGTTACCCACAGTCAGACAGATTCTGAACTTGAACAACTGTTAGCAAATAATTTAATAATTACAGAAGGATCAGCATCAGAATTTATCTGGACAGAGTGTGTATCTTGCTCCTCTGTTAGCCTGCTTTCAGAGTCCTCACACAATAGCTAACAAAGTGTGTCTGAAACATAATTTTGAGTGCACTCTCACAGTAACACTTCTGTGGCTTTAGAATCACAGCTCTGGGGATTTTGTCTGTGAAAGAGAGCCCACAGTTTTATGAGGCTTGGAGCCTTACTTCCATAATATAAAGAAAATTTGGTACAACTGCTGAGTCAAAACATCTGGTCTGATTTCTGTCCTGTTGCCAATCCTATTCTTGGTATGAAGTAACTTCATCTGTGGCTGATATTGGAAACAACCCCAGCAATACACCAGCAGCCGTAGGAATTCTGGTGCTCAGATGCTGCAGTGATGGATGGAAATGTAATGGCCAGGGGAAAAATCCAAAGAAGCATCTGAAATTATTCTTCACATGCAGTGTGGGTGCTTAAAAAAAAAAAAAAAAAAAAAAAAAATCTAGAAATTTTCTGTTCCAGGAACTGTAAGACCCATTCTGGAGTCCATTTTCCTTCCTGTTGTAATGAATACCGTGGCATGGGGAAAATGCAGGCAACTGACCCAGCAAATTCTGTAGAGGCAGAAGTGAATTTTCACTTCGAGGTTCTACCGGAAGGGCTGGATCAAAGTCCTTCTGACACAGAAAAATGGAGGGTTCAAGGGAATAGCTGCTGCTCCTACTTCTGATGAGAAAGGTAGGAAAGATGAAGGCAGAAAGTTTGTTCAGTGGCCTGAATGCCTTTGTTGATAGCCTGTGTTCTGGAGTTCTGACTTTTCAGGACACTCAGGATGAACCTGTGTCACTGTAAGGAGTAGTCGCTGTGTTGGATGCTAACCCTGCCAGATGTGGAGCCTGAGCTGTGCATTCTGACTGGAAAGCTCATGGTCCAGGGACAGGCAGCCTTGCTCTCCACGTACTGCACAGATGTTTGACTTGCTTTCTTCTCACTCCTTTGGTTGCATAGGATATTCATTGAATCAGAGTATCTCACTGGGAGAAGGTGCTTAACTTTTGGATGTTGCACTGCAACTGGAACATGGAAAGAGACCATTCTGTTGATGTTCTTTCCCAAAAAAAATTATAGTCTTTACTGCATGTTATACACCATTGCAGTGACAATAAAATAGTGGTTTTCTGTTATGTATACTCAAAAAGCCCTCTTCAAATTATTTAAATTTTCAGTTTTTATTTTTAATTGAACAGAAGTATTGTTACTCAATAGAAACTTTACAGTACTTATTATAGCCCTATTTAAAAATAAGGTTATACTATTGCACAGCACAATCAGTCAAGGTACCCTTGAACAAGTAAATGGATTTTGCTCTAAAAAATAAAATTAGCTTTTGAGACCAAGCATGGTAAATTTCATCCCAGCATCTCATAATTCAAAGAAAGTTGTGTCCATCTCCTTTTCCAGTCTTCAAGTTCAGTTACTTTGGTTAGAATTAGCATAAAAATAGGAAATAGCTATTAAATTTACTCTGGGACTTGTTGTTTAGCTTCCTTTTAAAGATTATAGGTGGATTACAATAGGTCAAAGGGACTTTGCTTAACAATTTTAGAAAAATATCTATTTGAAGAGAGAAAACTGTAGAAAATATCCTAAAAGCAGAACGTTTCCTTCCATGAACTTAAAAATTGGGAGTTATTATGGAAACTTGTTTACATCAGTCTTAGAATATGTCTAAGCAACTGTCTAGGGTTGACGGAAACACTCCTGCTGATGGTTTGCATTAGCCAGGTATTAGCCAGAAGACATAATCTTGTTCCCAAGCTGATCTGCATGGCAAGGTATATTAACTCAAACATTGTGCTACTACAATGTGACTATTAGGTTCCTGGACCAGAGCTGGTTTCTGTCATCTCTGATCATAGTGGATGGAGTTCATGCATATTTGCATCTGATGGAGTAACTCTGCCTTTTATATAGCATGGCACAAGTGCATATCTACTATAAAAGAACTAGATAATGTTACTCTAAAACTGCACAAGTGAAACCAACTTATGAAATAAGTTCAGTGTCAGGAAAGTGAGAAAACATATTGCTGTGATTAAGGGCAGTGTAGAACACTCCAGTGTAGAACTGATTGGAAATTTTTGCTTTTAAAACCATTGGAACATAGAAAACGAGAAAAATTTTTAGTAAACTACCAGTTGAGTCAATGTTTTAATTTGTCCACAACTTTAGCCACAATATGAAATTTCTGTGAAAATCATAAAGAGAACAGTCTTTAAAAAAAAGTGATAGTTTTCTCAAATCACTCATTTGAAGCCCAATACTGTTGACTTCCATATGAGTACAGCAAGTATTCTGGTATAAAAAAACCCTGTCGATCCCTCCTGTTTGAGCTAAATGACTTCACGTAAATAAACACCTTTTCTTTGCATGACAGGCTGTGACAAAAAGTTGAAGCTATCACGAGGATGTAAGAAAGACTTGTTCATGCCTCTGCTGTTCCTATGGCTCATTATCAAAATGCTTGCCAATAATCTTGGACTACATTGTAAGTCTCTTTCTAGTGTAACTGATATTATGCTATTGGAATGGATCTGGCAGCCTGACTACTCCATCCAGAACAACCATTAGCCTGGTGCTTAATGCACGAGTTCAAGGCTCAAGTTGTTTGTCTGAATTTTGCAAAGAAAGAATTTACCCTCACACTTCCCAGTTTTGCCTCAGATGGGACAAGATAAGAAAGACAATAATGTCAGAAATATTGGAAAAGTGTTATCACAAAATCGAGTTAATTATTTTATTCTATGAATAAAACCTACTCTATGACTGTGTTGTTCACTAGCCATTCCCACATATTTTATTTTTTTTCAAATGAATGTGCCATGTCTCTGTAAGAAAAAGCTGAAGATCTTGGGGAAAACCAATATGCAATGTTGAGAAAAATGTTGCTATTGTTCCTTTACTGCAAACCTCAAAGACACACTGAACAATAAAGAAACCTTAAAGAAAACATTTAGAAACAACTGGCCAATCAGCAGTATAAAATTCCTCTCCAGGTGTACTATGCTTTGTTACTTGAATTTGGGCAGGACCTTTTGAAGAGTATTTCTGGAAAGCAATAGCATTCAGATTTTCAGTACTGGTAATGCTACCACTGCAAATATTGTCTCAAAAAATATAAAAATGTATCTGTGTAAGGAACTGCTCTGATGATATAAAGAGTGCTCTAAGAATCTCTGGAACTTTGCCAGCTCAAGGCATCCTGGGCTATAATACCTTTTCCCATGAGGTACCTTGCCACTGTATATATAAAAACTTGGTCACTGTTCAACAAAGAGTATAAGACTCATTGTACAGGGAAGAAACAAAATAAGAAATTTCATGGTTTTATACTTTCCTAACATGGTGGCTTGGCAACTCTGGTCTCTACATTCTGTTTTCCACTGGCTGTCTAATTTAATTAGTCATAAAAGTCCACTTATTTATTTACGCTCAAGAACTGGTGCAAAATCTAGAGTACTGATTATGATTACCAGGCAACGTAGGTATGATCATGCTTCCTTGTTCTCCCTCTCACACTATGACTCACATTCTCTAAGGCATCAAGCAAGCACCAAGCAACCCTGCCTCCTACATCTTAAGCAAAAAGTCTAATCATTCTATTAGTACATGAGTTAAAACCAGGATCTCCTTCAGGAGATCCTCCGAATTCTCCTTAAGTTTTACAGCAGATGCCTGTAGGTATATAGATCCTCTATAAAAGATTCAGGTTTTAGATTGTGAAAGGGTTTTTTCAACTATGCTCCAGGTGCCTGACCTTCAGAAATGGGAGTCATTTCAGTTATATTGCTGTGCTTCTTGCCACATAGCCCTAGTCAATTTTTCTGGATAACTCTTCTGAAGTCCATAACTCTTTCCATATGGCATAGTGATCCTTCATGCTCAGCTCTATGCTTTGAATTCTTCTTCAGGTGCTAAAAGGTGAAAATGAAGGCACTAATAATGTAGTAGTAATGAATATGTAGATGCTCAAGTATTTTATTCAGTCCAACTTTTAGATTGGAGTGGTTGGTCTTGCTCATAATATTTGTTGCCATGAGCAATGCTTTCAGTCCTTGCACTATGATTTAACCCTTTCTGTTCTTGACAAATCAGCTTCCCTGTCCTCAAACAATAGGCATTTTCTCAGAAATTCAATTTGTGTTCCACCCAACTAACATAATTGGTTATTTTCTGTAAGCTGAGATTCTGGTGTTGTTTATGTATTGCATATTAACCTTTTCTTTCAACCCTAGAGATCTTATTCCAGCAGAGCAGGTGAATGAGGCACTGTATCAATGATAAACAGAATTTAGGAGTTGATGAAGCACATGTAAGGTGCATACAGGGGGCAAACATCACAGTGTTCATAACTACCTTTTTTCTGATGCTATATACTCAGGAAGTTTTTCCTCTTTTCAAAGGACACGTTTTTATATGGCTTTGTTGTTGTCTAAAGGTAGGGGACAGATAACATTGCAAGCAAGGCTCAGCAGGCAGCCAGAGGATAGAAAGTCCAGTATAAAGACAAAAATCTTTGACTTCTCACAAACTTTTCTAACCAATTTTCTTTTCTAACCATTTTTTTTTTTTTTCCTGAGTGGTCCCTGTTAGTCTCTCCAACCTTGTGGCAAGAACACTGGGCACAGGTCTAGTAACTAAAAAGGTATGACACTTGACAGAAGGTTGAAATTTGTTCTACACAGAAAAAGTGTATAGGATCCATATTCTCAAACAGAATTGACCTACTGCTGTTTTCAACCAGATATACTGTACTACCCTGTTCAGCACCATCATGCTGGAGAACTGCTTGTCCTCAGCAAGGAGGGAAAGGAAGTGACACTAGAAGGTATTTGAATTTATGTCAGCAGAGATATTTGTAAGAAGGACATCACTGGGTTCATTTCTCCATGTATACTATTGCACAGCAATTGGCTCCGTTCTACCATTCTGTGGATGAACACGGTAGTTAGGGTATCAGTCTGTGTGCCAAGAAGGACTGTGGTAGGTTGATTTGGCTGGATGCCAGGTGTCCACCAAGATGTTCTATCACTCCGCTTCTCAGCAGAAGAGGGAGGGGAGAAAATAAGATTGAAAAAACTAATCGGTCAAGATAAAGGTAGTTCAACAAAGCAAAAACAAAGACCACATGCAGAAGCAAAGGAAAATTAAAAATTTATTCACTACTTCCCATCAGCATGCAATGTCCAGCTGCTTCACGGGAAGCAGGGCTTCAGTACGCATAGCAGTTGCTCTGGAAGACAAGCATTGCAATAACGAATGCCCCCGGTCTTCCTCTTTTCTCTTAGCTTTTATTGCTGAGCAGATGTCATACGGTATGGAATATCCATTTGGTCAGTTTGGGTCAGCTGTCCTAGCTATGTCCCCTCCCAAGATCTTGCCCACCCTAGCCTACTGGTGAGAGGGAAATGCTGGAGAGACAGCCTTGACACTGTGAGAGAACTGCTCAGCAGTAGCTACAACACTGGTGTGTTATCAACACCCTTCCAGCTACCTATACAAAGCACAGCGCTATGAGGGCTGCTATGGGGAAAATTAACTCCATCTCAGCCAGACCCAAAACAACTGTTTTAATGCAGAGCACTATAATCTACTGTTGAAAAAAGTGGCTGTTTGCAGGAAACAGTGAAGGTAAATATTTTCATGCCTTGCACTTTCAGTGCAGTCCCTGAGCTCCTGGTTACAGGATCCTCTGGAGAGGAAATTGAGGAAGATAGCTACAAAACTGCTTCCAAGGCACTGTTTTACAACATACGTGGTAGGACTCAGGGTAAAAGGGGCAGAGCTGAATTTGGATGTAACATGAAACAATGCGGACATTTATGAAATGCTGGACCTTGTTGGTGACCACAGGAGTGTGCTGTCACCGAGGCTGTTGTCCAGAGCTCTCTAAGGCTATTTCCAAACTAGTCAGTCTGGGATGTCTCTCCTGCTGTTTAGCAAAGTGCACATCCCAGATGTATATTGACTCACTGGGGGCCAACACATGGGTAGTCAATAGTGCTGAGCTGGACTAACCATAAAACATAACTTGCTCTGAGAGGTCCTGTACAGCATCTCAGTTCTAATTGCTGAATCTGAATTCTTGGGCATACCTCACAACCTTAACTTCTGCTTTCCTGCTTTGCAAAACTGTGACTGATCATTCTTTACGAATCTTGAATAAGCTTGCTTTGTTATTGCATCTGTTTGATTAAAGAACTGCATTTGGCAAATTAAAAACCTTCATTAGAAAACATTTTTTCAGGAAGAAAAATTTCAGAGAAGTGCACATCACAACAACAAAAGAAATGGAAACTTCCCCTTCCTGCCATCCCCAAAGATCTAAAGGTTTCTTGGAAACTCAGAACATTCCCCCCAGGTCTTCTATCCCAACAAAGACAGCCTCCAATTTCCTTTAACACACTGCCTGATGAAAAATAGTAAGTACTCCAACATAAAAGATTTAGAATCATCCAAAGCGGTGGCTCTGTAGTACAAATTAAGGAATTAGCAGCAACTGATTTTACTAGCAGACAGAACAGAAGTGCCTTGGGTCAAATAAAAAGCCAATCTGTACTTCTATAAAACTATGATGCTCATATCATTCAGTGTACAACTTAAACAAGCTTTTCACAGTAATTCCATATGTAATGCGTCAATTTTTTGACATGGAATAAATTATAATTTACCTTTTATTATGAAATATTACGAAAAGCTTAAACTGAATGTGTCTTTCTTTTCTAGATCCTTCTTTCTATACTACACAGCTATTATATTAAGAAAGTTTTTGCTTTGATACCAGTGATGTTTTCTATTCTTTCATAAGATCCTTTTTCTATCAGGTGTGAACACTGAATGCAATGCTTTTCTATGGTACTTGAGTTCTGCTACTAGATCAGGAGATAGATTTAGGGACAGCTATAGAAGTGGAAGGGAAGGGAACAGAGCAAGGAAAAGGAAAAGGAGAAGGGAAAAGAAAAAGATCTTGAAACTTATGAGTATTGTAGAGGGGTGTCTGTAGTTACAATGGAAAATAATGAAAAACACATTTACATATATATTATGACCTATAGCTGCACAGGACAATGATATCTGATTTTCAGAAATTAGGACATTGAGAAAAGTCTTTGTTTATGAGTAAGGCATTACAAGATCAAGAAACAATGAGCTGCGACATGTGTCTCTTTCAACAAATATTTAGAGAATGGGGCAATGTACCAGACTGGAGGGCTAAGATTTTGTTTCCTTCTTGCATTGCAACTATACTACTGTAGAAGTTTTTCTGTGGACTGTGGACCATTTCAAGTATCATAAAGGAACATGATGTTCTAGAAGTATTTTACTTACTTGAAGCAAGACAAAAAATATTTAATTAATCCATTTTTTTTGGTAGGTGGAGGTTTTGTGATATATAGTTAGTCACTGTGTAGACTTTTATAAAGTAGTTTCTCATCGGCGTGATGGTCCAACCAATTTAATCCTAAATTACAACTCATTTTAACAGGAGTTATAATTTAGAATCAAATTAATTGTAAAAAAGAAATAAATACAGGATAGCAGGGCAAGTATAGAGCAAATATTAAAGAGTCCGCAGCCAACATGACACTGTGATCTATTAACGCAAACCTGGGTGTGGGTGACCTGGCATTTGAGAGGGTACATTTTTACACATCTTGTTTCTCCATATTCTGGCTACATCTACTCTGTGCAAATGAAAGCCCTTTGGACTGTTCTAGCAGCAGTTTCAATCTGAATGTGAATATTGTCTAAATTAAGACATGTTATAATCATGCTGGCAGTAGTTTTAGAGTGAGTACCAGTTTGGTCAAAAGGGATTTTGAGGCCAATGAGAATCAGATCTAGAGCCCTTAAAAGTATGATCACAATACAGATAATCACATCTGCTTGTGTATTCACAAACCCACATTGCAACAACATTAGGTAGTTTACAAATGGATAATTGAATATGCAAGATTTACAGATACAAATACTTGTACCTGAAAATATTGTGGGTTGTTATTTAGAAGCTTATTTAGAACAAAGTATTACTATTTAGGAGGTAGCATCTGTAGTTATAATAAATGATTTTATGAAAACATAAAATCTCAATAGTGACAAAAAACCCCAAACCAACAATCTGAATCCTATAGGTTGATAGGAAAAGAATGAGACAAATATTTTCAATTTAAGAATCCATGGTATACGTCCATTTTAATACAGTAAAATTCTGATTGTTCAAAGCCAGAAATCATGTGGTGCATTTAGAAAAGATACAGATAGAAATAACAACAATGATCACAGAAATTAACTGTTGGATAGACTGAAACTGTTTAAACTAGAAAAGAGACAGCTTGAAGGGAGTATAACAGTAGGTTTGGTTTTTTTTTTTTTTTTTTTTTACATTATATGATCATTTTTACATTATATGACAGGAGGAATAAATATCCATATATTTGTCTCATATTCTTCTCTGCACAAGTACTTTGATAACCTCTGAAGAAAGAAACTAGATCAAACGTATTTGGTATCACCCAGTAGTGCTGTTCTTATGGGAACTTCTTCATATGAATGTTCCATGTAAGTGTTTGCAATACATATCTATTACAAAAACCCCTCTCGTCTTGAATCATGCTATTGGTAATTCAAGTGTGTGCTAACTGCAAAGCAGCACAGAATATCTTCAGATAATGCTTTTTTACAT
>NW_010120370.1:44010-105677 GCF_000699245.1 Pterocles gutturalis
AAAAATGTAGTCTACTAAGTGTGTTAGCATGAGGTAAATATCTAAAGGTTGCTAAATACTTGAATTCATATAATGGCATTTTCAAGAGCAACTGTGAAATTTTACTTTTACAACCAAAGTGAGTGCTGCAACAGGATTTTAAAGCACCTGCAGTCTCTCCTACAAAGCAAGGCTTTTAAATTCACTTGTACATTAATTTTAAGCACTAAGTTTTGAGAATTTCCCTTTCTATATGGCAATTTGAAAAAATACATACACCCGAAAACAGAAATCTAAATTACTTTAAGTGCTATTCATTTTGCTTTCTGGTTTTGTTTGTTTGTTTAAATTTTACATTTTGGCAAACAATACCTGTGTTTATGTGAAAAATGGATGAGCGGTAGAAGTGTTCGTGTGGGTGTTTCATACTCCTTTCACTGTAATGCTCAGTTTAGTCTTAGATGAATTCTAACATGACTGTAATTAAGACCATATATGCCTGATCTACAGTTTAAATATATTCTCAAATGTCTAGTTTGAAGGGAAAGGACATACAATGTTGGCAGAATAGATTTTGTTTAGATTTTCTACAGATGTAATATAAAAAGAGGTTTCACATACAAAATTGGCTAAATAATCCCTGAATAAAAACTCAGGGATTTTCAAACCTGAAACCAACTCAGGTTATACATGTGCTGGTACGCCCTTTTTAGGAGTTTCACATCCACAATTGAAGTCAACAGAGGACTTGCATCTCTAGCTGACAACTAATGTGTATTTAGCTAACTAGATAGTTAAAACCTTTCTGGGAACCAATGAAGAAAGAGCAAGTTAGTAGGCTGTGTGAGGCAGGAACCTTCACCAGGGAGATCATATTGCTCCTAACAGAGAACGCAGTACACTGGTGGCTTGCTAAATTATGCCCACATACTCACACTCTCACTCTCTCTCCTTGTTCAGGAATAGTGACACTTGATTGTCAATTTTAGGCCCCAGAAAGTCTTTGGAAGGGTGAGTGCAATATCAGAGAAAACTATACTAGGAAGTATAACAGTTTTAGCTGTGGATGAGTATTTTCTTTTCTGTTTGTCTCCTAGTTGCAAGACTAAAAAGTTTTAACTTTGCTAACTTGCTTTTCTCTTGACATAGTGAATCTTGATTCTGCTCAGCAATAATTCAAAAGCTGGAGGGAAGCCTGTCGCCTCTAATTGTCCACAATATAACCTATATCTTGATGGCTGAGGCATTCTCTTACGAAGAGAAATACGTGTCTGAGTGAGACAGTTTTTTGGTATCCGAACCGTAGGAAAGAATTGGTAGAGGTTACATTCATGCAAGTAAAGTTGACATCACGACCTGTGGTTTTGAACAGAAGCATCTATAGCTGCTGTGGTCTGTGCTCGGTGCAGTGAGGATCCTCTGGGGCATGCATAAATGATGACGTTTAGCAGACTAAGCCCTTTTGTGGACTAGGATGGTGTTCATGCCTTCTGCATTAATCAGGAATTTAACTTTAGGGTCTTGAACCTTATCTTCCACAGCAGAAACCTCAGCAGAGGACAGGTGTTGCTGGCATCTCACCACTTGCACTACTCCTCTTTACCACAGAAATCTGTAGTGCTTTGATGTTTTGACATAGAGAAAGATGTCAACCATATATAATTTTACAGTCTCCCATGATATAAAACATTCTATATGTTGACTTCAGTAGAAGCAAAGTAAAATTAATGACATCTACTAAAACACTTTCAGTGTAATTATTCAACATCTTTTTCTCAGACTCTCAGTACAGTACATCATATTATGGAGAACTTTTATTTTGCTTATTTGCTTCTCGTGGAATAAAATATAGGAAACTCACATAAATAATTGCCTCAAAATAATCAGAGTCAACAGAGCATTTACAAGTGATTAAGGTGAATTAAATTTCATTGTATGCTCCAGTCCTAAACAAATTTCATACTAACCTGAGCTTCACAGCAAATCAATAATACTAAAGACTTTATCTGAACAGAAGATGTATAGTTTCCTATTCCTGTTCAGTGTGCATATGAAACTATCAACTTCAGTTAATGAGAATTTTTCCATAAACATTGATGAGTGGAAATGTTTTCTTTCCTGTAAGTGACTTTGTCATCTTGCATTTGCCATCAACTAACAGCCTTGAATATCAAGAGGTTCTGTCAAACACCCGAGAAAGCCTTTCATGGTTTTCAGTTGTCTTTGGGCAAGTATTCAATAATTCAGTATGAACTAAACTACTGCCAGTCTTTTTTCTAGTTCCATTGCACAGCTATCAGTAGGATTAAAAAGTTAAAAAAAATCCCACAGTAGATATTATTAAATATTCATGTGATACCACTGCTGAATCAAGTGAAAACCTTAAATATACAGTAAAGGTAATAGCATACCACTGCCAGAATCCACACTCCTTTTTGTAATCAGCCTGTCTATACTTTGTGTCTTTTTTTTCTCAGAGTGCCATTAATTCCTGCCCATCAAGAAGTCTTCAGAAAGCATCAATGTTCTAAAAGGTTTTCTTAAGGAGTAAAAGAGACATAATAATTTCCAAACAGTACAGAGATGTCATTGGGTAAAGAATTGATGAGGAAATACTGTAAGATTCTAAAATTCCTATCCAATTGTCAGTGAATGATTTGAATTTATGAGTTGTCTTGCATGTATGCCTTCAAGGAGAATGTTCCCAAATGGTAATATGTATTGAACAATTTCATAGAAAGATGTGAAAATAAATATATCTTCAAATATTAATATAGAAGTAACAGAGACCTAAAGTATTAAAAATGTGTGGACAAAATTTCCCATAATAGGTGAGATACCAGAATCTGGTGGTTTATCAGCTGAATACAGCACTTTGAGAGTGCAAGGAGGAGCAAGGTGAGGTGCTGCCTGAGTTTTGGTTATCCAAAACTTATGGTTATACATCTCCAGCCCTGCCTCTGGACCTGCAGGATGGATAGACCTTGTCCCAGTGTTGTAAGTAGGTTGTCTCCTGGACCCCTTGGATTTATGCTGTAAGCAGCCTTCTCTCTGGTCCTGTCTCCTGGATGGACTTTGGCCTCATCTTGTAGCCTTGTCTTCAGCCTGGTCTCTGGCCCTGGTTGCTTTTGCTCCAGCCTATATTCCCTGGAAGGACCCTGGACCCGGTTCATCACTTGCTTCTCTGTGCCTGTTGAAGGACTCCATTACCAGAAACCGGCTCTGCCTGCAGTGTTCAGCCCATGTGTGACCGGGTCCTCTTGGTGTGGACACAGCCCCAGGTGGAGTCACCCTCAGTTCCTGGCTTGTCTGCTCTCAAGGGGCAGCCCTACTCTTGCTGCTCCCTGACTCACACTTTTGAAGTTGCATCTTCCTGGAAGGGCTAGAGATCTAGTGAAGAGTGATGAGTATTTTTGTTGTCATGCAGAGGCAAGCATAGGACCCATGGGAAGGTTTAAGCACAGAGCAGTCATAGAATATCATGTGGCACTCCAAGTAAAAAGGTATTTCATATATCCAGAGAGGAAAAATGGAGCAGCTACATTTAATGACAACTGATGAGCAACAGTATAAAACAAGACTTTAAAAGATAACATAATCAGTGAATTTCACTGTTTGCATATGGCTAGAAGTTGGCTTTTGTATTCCTTGAAAAAAATAGGGGTTAATCAATTAAGGCTCTCTACCATCTGGTTAATTTATGCATTCTGGAAGAATTAGGAATCTTGAAAGTATTTTTAATTGTAATCTCTTCTGAGTTGAGTAGGAAGAAAAATTTAATGTGAAAAATCTATTTTTTAATGTTTTGTATTCAGTCTTTTCATGTTAACCAATCCAGATTTGTTATTATAAACATAATCTTGGGTTTACAAATATATAACAAAATGAATTTGTCTCCACCAGAATTCGTTTTAATCTGCATGTGTTAGTTTTTTTTTTTTTAATGGACAGGTATAAATATATTTCTGTTGTGTTCTAAACAAATACAATTCTGTTTATGCCACTCACTTCCCTTCCCATAGTAAAATCCTTATGCACCAACACCAGTGCTTCTGACAATGTAAGCAAGATGAAACATGGCTGAAATTCACAGGCTAGCATAGCATTAATTAAAAAAAAAAAAAAAAAAGCCACAAATGAAATAGACTGAAGGTTCAGCGTGGCTGCAGAGGAGATACTATCCTGCAGATTGTTGCATTCTGAGCCAGGGAACATGGCCTTTATAACACTATTACCAATGAATTTTAAATCACTCCAAAGTTCAAACTTCACTGAAGCATCACATTGCATGTTGAAATCAGATGACCATTTTGGCTCGCAAATGCCATCTATATTTCAGAAAACATCCATGTTCTAATCAAAAATGAATTAAAAGACATGGAAACTTCAAGCACCGTTTGTCATCTGAGACTCATGTTCATTAATATTCCTCGTATCTGTAGCTCTGAGAAAAGCTAAGTAAATTCCCAAATTACCATAACATTCAAAACTACACAGTAATGCATTTTAAAATGGGTGTATTGAAAATTGAATGCCAACTGAAAATAAATGATAGTACCTTTTAAAATTAAATTACAACAGACTTTTTTCTTTGTCCTTTCCCCTGTTGTCATCTTCAGTTAGTCTAGCTGTCCAATTCTTACCATATTTACCCTATACCAGAAGGGCTTAGAATATAAAAGACAAAAAAACCATATAATATTTCATAATTAAATGCTTCACAACATTCTTAACTTGTTATAAAAAAAAATCCCTTACATAGAAAGGAGTTTCTTAGTTTTTTGTTTTCTGTTCTTTCACTATATATACCTCACTGAAATTTCAGACACATAAGTCTTTTTTTATTTGACCTTGTCCATAAATATTCTTATTTGATGTGTCTGTATAGGCTATGTACTGGGCTTGTACAGATAAATATGTGGCATTTTTTGTAAGCTTGGTATACATTTAAAAACAAAGAAATAAATAAAAATGTTTGCTAAAAACAAATTGTCAGAGCAACAGTTTTTCCCTATAAATTTTTGGGTGTGGGCATGCAAAAGTAACTATCAAAAAAGAAATCCAAAACAGATATTGATTAAATAATGATACTGAAAATTTAGATTTTTCGTATCTATTAAAAAACTTCTGTGGTGGGTTAGCCTTGGCTGGATGCCAGGTGCCCACCAGGCCCCTCTATCACTCCCCCTTCAACAAAATAAAGGGAGAGAATAAGATTAAAAACTCGTGGGGTCAAGACAAAAGCAGTTTAATTAAAGCAAAGGCCAAGGCCATGCACAGAAACAAAAGGCAAACAAAGATGTCATTCTCTGCTTCCCCTCAGTAAGCGATGTCCAGCCACTTCCCAGGGAAGCAGAGCTTCAGTGTGTGCAGCAGCTGCTCCTGGAGACAAACCCAGTAACCAATGCCCCCCTCCTCCTGCCTGCCCTTGGCTGTTATGGCTGAGCTGAGGTCACATGGTCTGGAACAGCCAATCCGGGTCAGCTGTCCCGGCTCCGCCCCCTCCCCGGATGTGTTACAAACCCCCTGCTGGCTAATCCAATCAAATGACAAAACATTTTAAAAAATCCCCTAACTTCTGCATCCCTGACAATAGAATTTAATAAACTGAGAAGGGGATTGTAAATTCCAGGAAAGTAGGCATTATGGGGAAGGTTTTTTAAACTCTAAACGGGAGATGGTTACATAATATATTTATGAAGTCCTACAAGTTACTTCTCTAAATTTTAAGATCTCTAAGTTTTTTAAACTTTCCTAGTATTTTTATTTTTTACTTGTATACTGCCTAGCACAGCGTAACTCTCACTACTGTTTCACATCCATAAAGCAGTAGTCTGCAAAGTATGCAAAGAATTACAATAAGCTCTTTTGATTATTAATGACACAAGATTATTTTGGTGAATATAATTCTTTCCATGTTTTTCTCTTATGATTTCCAGTTCCAGCTAATGAATTGTATCTGCTTGTAGATTGGCAGAAGGGGCGTGCCTGGTGTCATACTCAGACAATAATCATTTTAGACTACTTTGGCACTTCAGTATAGTGCATCTTTCTTTATTTGGCATCCTTCTGCTTTTCATTCTGGACCACATTTTTAAATGCGACCACTAATTTTGCACTGGCAATCGATTACAGGTGCAAGTAATTGGAGTATTTAGATGGCTAAATACCTGATTTCAGGCACAAATCATGTACCTGAACTCTAAACACTATTGATTGTAAGCATAAAACTAGTGGTTTATTTGAAGTTCCCTTTACATGTTTGACCCAGAAAATCAAGATGTTATTTAAAATAAGTAGAACATAATTTCTTATGTTTAGAATTTATGCCACCACATTACAAACTTTGTTTTTTTTTTTTTTAACTGTTCTAACTAAATGCGTATTTGGTGTGGCTCTCTGGTAATTGTGCCTCATGGACATTCAGTAATAAAGAATTGCTGATATTTTAATGGCTGAAAATATATGATGATAGAGCTTTCTTCACTTTGACCACAAGTCACAAAAACTACAGGGCAAATCCAGCAAAGCGTCTCCAGGTAAAATTCTTTCTTTTCTCTGTGGGATGTCTTTCTTTTTTTCAGAAAGACGACTGTGAAGCTGAGGCTTTCTAATGAACTCTAATTGAAGTAAAGTATGGGTGCATTAGAAAATGTCTTTCTATTCTTTTTTTCTTCCACGTTCCTCCCTGTGAGTAGCTACTGTGCTTGAAGTGGAATCTGGATTGCATCTTGTTGCTTTAGACATAAAAATGCCTTTCTGAGCAGAGATTATTGATCATGCTGAATTATGTGGATGCAATCATTGTTGCAATCGTTGTGTACAAACACCTGGGAAGAAATATGTTGAGGCCAACAGATTCCCTTGTCAGCTCAAACAAATTATTTGAACCCAGGTCTCCAGAAGCAAAAGGTTTTAAGTGCACAAAACCACTGGGTCACTGAAAGACTGAAACAAATTACAGTGGTTACACATTTTTAACCATAAGAAATGGTAGACAGACATTTTTTTATGCATGTATAGTGACCATTATGAAATAAATATGCACGTGCCATTTGATAGACAAAAGATTAATGGGAGACAAGTTCCCGAGTCAGCATTTACAGGCTGGATGAAGGTAATTGTTCAATTACAGACTTGCTGAAGTGGCTTTGGTCTTGGGGGCGTGCTATGGGGAAAAGTCACAGATTGCCACCATAGATTATCTTAGAATTTGGCTTCTGTATCTTATTTTGACAAGAAACAGGCAGTGGAAATTCTGCTACTCTCCCAGTGTATTGCCATAAATTCACTAATTCTGAGACAGCCCTTCCGGCTCAGCTCTCCTAGGAATACCAGTGCCTCGTGATCAGTGTAAAAGTAGGTCTTCAAATGTTACAGGTGGATTTTAGTCTAGGTATTAAACCTTCACCAAGTTTTTGGGATGGCAGAGTTTGAACTGTGGATCTTACTCCTCCCTATTAACTTTTCTTGCAGGAAGTTAACATAAAGCTATTTTCATTTTAAGAATGTTAAAAAAACAACACAGGATCAGGAATTTTTGTTCCCTTCTAGTTTTTGTTTTTTGAGGTTTTTTTAGATAAAATAAGTATTGCTTAGATGATGCATCATTAAATCACAATAAAAGTATAAATGTCTTGCAAGAAATCTGAATAAAACAAACTCTCTCTTTTAAACTTCTGCATTTCTAGGATACAGGTTTTCATCCACAGTCCTCATGTGAATTTAAAGACTTTGAATGAGTCTTCAAATGATGAAAATGGAGATAAATATTATCCTAATTATTAAAATTAATAAATCCCACTCATTAATTGTTTTAATTTTAATTACTGCAGAAGGGCGTGCCTACTGCCTAGAACAGTCTGACATTGACGCGAAACTTGTCTTTGCAACCTACAAAGCTCATAATAAGGGAAACAAAACAAGCAACATATACAGGCCCACAGGAATATTACCTAGCTTGAAATGAAACCCTTCTTGCCTCAAAAACCCTGCATAACTTTATGGATAATTAGAGCTGACGTAGAGGACACATCATTACATCTGTAAACTAAACCCAATATGGATTGGAGAGCAGAACTCAAATTACTGTTAATTCTTTGCTAAATTTGGCAATATATGACCTCAACCCTCAAAAATGTGTATGCATATTTTATTTAATGCACATGAATTCTATTTTGAAGGTTTTCTTTCAAAAAAGCCATATCCACTGACAAGTAAGCAATCTTTTCCTTTCACTTATAGGCATGATAGCAACTCTTAAGTTTCGTCACACAGGTGGACAAACACTGGCGTGGAGGCTTTTGCCAGCTTGCAGTATTTCAGTTCTTAAATACGTTTAAGTAGAGAAGCGTTCCAGTGGATCCAACAGGTAACTCAGTCTTGGTCTTCAACTACTCTAACATTAAAACTTCTGCAGTATTCTATTGTTTGTTCACGGCACTGTTAGTCAAATTACAGACATAAGGCTTTTGTTTCATGTTACCCCAGCTGCCCAAAAATCAGGAGCAAAGCTTAAGCTGGTCACGGGGATCCAGTTGTCATCATAGAGAAAGGCAGGCACTCTGCCAACCTGTCTTTTGATCTCAGACACCTCACCACAGAAAGGAAGGATTTCCCCACTGAAGAGGCCTCTCTCTTTCCATGAATAGGTGAGAAAACCTAGATTTCAGGTGTAGTTCAAATAAACAATTTTAAACTATTCTCATGCAAGGATTTAAAACAAAGGGTTAAAGTGCTGCTCAGTCTCCTCTGAAGAGTTTTCCCTCTGATACAGCACATCCACTCTGATCCTCAGTTGAGAAAATAAAACAAGTGGTTACTACCGGCTCTTTGAATGACCTTTAAGCTAAATGTTTTGTTCTTTCTAATTGTGATTAACAAATAGATAGCTTCTGTTTATAAGTGCTTCTCTGCAGTTCCTTCTCCTTATTCTGTTTCAAGTGAATCCAATTAAAACACTGCGCATATTTTTTCTTTCAGAAACAGTTAATGAAGATGAACTTCAGATTAAATCAATGAAATCATACCTCACAAAAAAACACAACAGTAGTCTCTGTGTTTTCTGTCTCTTTAAGATGTGAAGTAACTGGAACAGAAATCTTAAAAAGACTCTTCTAATTGATTCTCAAACTTGTGTTCAAAAGTAGTGAAACATTTCAAAAACTAAGTGGGAATTAATTCTACAACACGTATTAGCTGATGATCAGATGAAAGGACAAAAATCTTCATTTTTAATATTTACCTCCACTTTTACTGAACTTGTTAGTTGCCATGTACCTAAGTATTAGTCCAGAGTGCAACACAGAGAGGAAAATAAAAATGAAAACCTCTTGGTTGCAAGGAAACTCCAGGCTTTCCAAACATGACACTTGTTTCTTTTTCAAACTCTGAGCAGAAAGATGTAAAAATTAATGTTCAATTCAGATAATTTTGTGGACAAGTAATTTTCATTATTCAGCTATTGAAGAAGGTCACTTAAGTAGGTAACCAAAATAATTAAATTACCTCCCCAGAAGTCCCAGTGCAAGGGACAGTATTCACTTAGGCCATACAATCTGCATGAATACCACGGAGTACATCTCCTGAAGTATCTTTTTTTTTCTTTTTTTTTTTTTTTTTAATCAAAATAAGACATCCATTGGTTACAAATTGCAATGACTGTGAAAACTTTCATACCTTCATGTTGATGGATGTTCACTTAGGGGCAGACATGGCTCAGAAATGAGTGCAACGGGAAGATTCTTTTAAATGAAATTTAGCATGAGTTACAGGTAGAAGCCTCCTAGCTGTGTTCCCTGTGCATAGTTATGGTGCTTTCCTGAACTGTGCCATCATGCTCTGCATGTTGGTTTTAATCCAAAATAACCTGGAAGAAGAGTTTATCAGGAAAATACAATTTCCATGAGCATTCATTTTTTTCCTAGTTTGACAAAGACAAAGAATATCCACGGCCGCAGTGGTGCTAGCAATGCACTTACATACTGAAACTGACAAGGATTCCCAATTCATTCCACATGAGAAGAGTAAAATGAAGCAGCCTGTAAATGTAACAAGCCAAGAACTGAAAACAGATTTCCCAGATCTGAGCACTGCATGATCATAAAGATAGTCTTTCTTTCCTTTTGCCATGTCTTAAAAATTCACTCAGAAACCACGGCTGTTCATTCAACATGTTTTATAAGTCTTCTGTAGTATGAGTTAGGATTTAGATTTTAATTTCAAGATGCAGCCTGTAAACTGAGAGAAGGCAGTAAGTAACATGGCTTTCAGCTATGCTAGGTGTCTGATTCACTGTCCTCCTGTAACCTCTTTCGCACCACTGCTTGCTGCAAGTATGGAGGAGGTCCTGGATTTCTGTTCAAACGCTGCATGTGGAAAATACAGAAGTGACATATATTAAGGCATTAAAAGATTACTTTTACATTACAAGGGACAGATGACTCAAACGTTACACAGAAAAGGTTGGAAAGTTATTAACTTCACAAGACTAAGTAGAACTTTCCAAACAAATGCCAGCTTTTAAATCACCCCATTCTTATATGGTTATGTTCATTTGTATTGTTTTACAGTTAATAATAGTATTTATTATTATTATCAGATGCTTTACACTTCATAGTGCATGCCATATCTGAGAGTTATGGTTTCCAGCTTTACAGGGATCCCAATTTATCATTTCTTAATTGCCTGCTTGGAACAAAATCAAGGCAATTTCCCTTCCCATCTGACCAAAATAGCATTCTTTGGCCTTGATCTTCAGGATCCAGTGTTTGAAAGAAGCGTACCGCCAATCAAAGAGCTCAACAGAAGAACCTTGCAAGGTACATGAAAAATGGTAGTAGAGCCAGTTGATCTTAAATTCACACGCCAAAAAAAAAAAAAAAAAAAAAAAAAAAGTAAGTGAAACAGGGAATGGAAAGCAAAATCTATTTTTATAAGAAAAAATGTATCCTTAAGATAACAAACTACATGCAAATATTTCAATAATAAATACCTTATGTTTCCAGAAAAGCAAAAGCTTACTCTTCCAGAATAGTGAGTAAACTTACTTTGTTTTTTGAAAAAAATCTAATGCAACGTAGTTAATATTATTAGTGTACAAATAGAAAGCCTAGGGCAAAACCTAAACTAACATTTTTAAGGAAAGAGGAATAAGAAATACAATCTTATCCATAATCTCCTATTAGGAAGGCAAAACAATGAAAAAGAAAGTTTGAGGAAACAAAGCATCTGTCTAACTTACCTAATATCTACATTTATCTAATAAAATGGATAGCTCTCCTAAAGGACACATCACAAAAATTCAAATCAGTTGAAGAAGACTAATTCTTTAAGAAACTGCACATCAAAAGAAATACTCAGATACTTAATGTTAAGCGCATACTAAAGTGATGCGCTGCACTAGAGCTTTGGAGGTCCATACCATGACAATATCATAACACAGAGAAGCTACATCACAGTTGCTTATGATAAAAATTGTGTTTTACAATGTAGTCATGCTTTCCAAATTGCTTTATGATTCAGAGGAAAACCACAAATCTGAATGTTATATCAACACAGCTTCCAGACTGAATTCTCTCAGCCACTTATAACTGAAAACTAGCAAGATTAAACAACCAGCATTAACAGCAATTTTCCAGTATTGGAGAATACTGATCTCATTAACATGATTGCAGTAACTTTAAAAGATTAATTACAAAAATCTAATTATAGAAATGTTTTTTTAAAAGGCATATGAATAAACTTTTACAATAAAAAGCAAAACTCTTGTTCCTTTGTGAATTGCCTTTTGGAAAGCAGGCATGCAGTGGGGTGCATAAATGCAGCGTATCCTCACGAAAATAACTTCCAGTAGTGCAGTATTGACAGGGAACCTTTGTAAACCATGCTGCAAAGCTAACTGAAGACAAACAACAAAAGACGGATTGAAACTCTTTGAAAATAGTCTCTCTAACTGCAAAATAAGTGCAAACTTCTGCAACAGTCACTGCGTGTGCATCAACTTAACTATTGATGTAAGTGCTTAGTCCGTGGCAGTCCTGTTTAGGGACCGAAATGAACTGAGAAGTCATGAACACACCTGAAAAAGCTCAACATTTTCTCTTTAAGTGTGATAATCTTAATCTCTTTTTCCATATCTTCCCTACAGTTCATCCAAACTTTAACCAGTTTTGTTTTCCTCGGGTGATCTTGAGGCCGGAGCATTGCAGAGCATTCCTTTTAGGAAAGGACATGACTGCAACTTAATTTTCCTTTCCTTTTTGTTTGTTTAATTTTGTTTTGTTATTTTGTGTGTGTGAGCTTGTAGGTGGTGTTTTCTCTCTTTTCTTTTTTTTTTTTCCTTCACGACCAGATTCATTATTCTGCATTAAGCCGCATTGAACTACATTTGTCATCTATTAGTCCTGTTACTGTCTGCATTGTTCCTCATTATTTACTGTTCTTCCTAATTTAGAATCACATGGAAATCTTGCTTTCAAAAGCATTATCCAATTCATTTATATGAATAAAAATAGTAGAGGACACAGCACTTGTGCTTGCAATACCAGCATCTCACTAATAACTTCTGTCTGCTTTAGGAAAGAACAGATTCGACTATTCCTTTTGTCCCCTTGCAGAAATTCACTCGGTTTCTGTGCTGTATTTCTAGTGTGTTTTAGAGGTTAACCTTTGAAAGAGAACTAATACAATTCTGTCAGAAGCCAGGTCCTCTCTCTCTCACACATACCTGCATAACTATCCCCTTTCACTTCTTAAAGAAAAACAGCAATTTTCAGACTCTTGGACACTTATAGTGCAGAAATTGAAAGAGAATCATAGAATTATAGAATTGTTTAGGTAGGAAAAGATCTGTAAGATCATCAAGTCCAACCATAAACCTATCACTGCCAAGTCCACCACTAAACCATGTCCCTAAGCACCACATCTTCACGTCTTTTAAATACCTTAAAGGACAGCGAGTTCACCATTTCCCTGGGCAGTCTGTTCCAGTACTTGATAACCGTTTTGGTGAAGAAATTTTTCTTAATATCCAATCTAAACGTCCCCTACTGCAACTTGAGGCCATTTTGTTTTGTCCTATTGTTTGTTTCATGAGAGAACAGACTGATACCCATCTCACTACAACCTCCTTTCAGGTAGTAGTAGAGAGCAACAAGGTCTCCCCTCAGCCTCCTTTTCTCCAGGCTAAACAAACCCAGTTCCCTCAGCTGCTCCTCATGAGATCTGTGCTCTAGACCCTTCTCAAGCTTCATTGCTCTTCTTTGGACCTCCTCCAGCACCTCCGTGTCTTTCCTGTGGTGAGGGGCCCAAAACTGAACACAGTATTTGAGGTGCGGCCTCACCAGTGCCGAACACAGGGGGATGATCACTTCCCTGGTCCTGCTGGCCACACTATTGCTGATATAAATAAAGAGGAAAGGAATTCCAGTGGGTTAGTGAACAGAAAGATCTTTATTTCTTTGCGAGCATAAGGTCCATTCATAACATCAAGCATTGTACTTGTCATTAAAAAACCAGCATTTCCGTCAGTTACTCTTACTAGTTTTACCTATACTAATGATGTGAAATAACCTTTTGCCAGCATGGGAAAGCTGTCAAACTATGCCTGCGTTAGATGAACAATGTAACAATATTTGAGCTGTTTATTTATACATTATGTTATATAGAGCTGTAAATATTCCATGTAGCAAATTACCCAAGACAAATTTACTCTGATTCATTTCACCAGGTTTGAACCCCAACATATTTTGGTCCTACTTTCCCTTGGTGCCATGCTGTGTTTTAATTAACATGGCCACTGAACTTTCAATTCCCCAAAAATTTCTTTGATAACTTTTAAAAAATAGTAGTCTTTTAGTGAACGGTCCATATGGTTTGCTCTCCATAGAAGTATATGATAAAATATGGCTACTATAGAGGGAGGCATTCTCACCTTCTTTGTCAAACAGGGACAGGTTCTGGTTCAGCATCTGCAAACGAAATCTGGTGTATGCTACAAAAATAAATTTTAAATGCAAATATAGTAAAATATTCCACAATACCTGCCTAATGTTATGGGTTTTAAAGATGACCTATATTTTGATGGTGCTTTTCATAACTATTACATGAGGTGAACAAGAAACTGACATTAACAAACAAGAATAACAAACTTTTTTGGTTTGCTTTCTAGGAATTTTCTAATTTGCAATTTTTTAAGGCAGATTTAAAAAGGTTTAAAATGTCTTTGCCTGCTTGCCCAGAGGTAGCCCAAAGGAATTCTATATGCAGCTTCATCACCCATAAGAAGCATTGCACTTGCTTAATCTGTCAACTTTTGCTTAGTTATTTTTATTTCAATTATAACCTATTGCAAGCACTGGAGTCTGTCTGCTTTGAGAACTTTATGTGCAGCTGTTAAGACACACTATGTAGAACAAGAAGAGCACATTAGATTTATTACAAAGCAGTTATAACAATGCACCCATGCAAACATGTGTGTGACGTGGTTGACAGGAAAGAAAATAGGAATTACTAAGTCGGTCATGAAACTCAATACCGGTCTTCAATAAACAAAAACACTGAGAGCACATCATATGATGATTTCTAATCTGTTTCACAAACAAATAAAACAGTTAAATTTTTCTGGTCATAATGATGATTTTAAAAGAAGTCCTCTGTTCAGCTTTTAACAAAAGTCAGATTGCAGGAGAACTCAGAAAAAATCCCTTGAGTACTTTTAAGTTATGTGCAATCTGTCCTCTTTTAAACCAATTAGAATTCAAGTTATAGTAGAAACTGTCAAGAAAAAGGTAGATTTCATAGCTAGGCCTTGATTTCTTTGTTTTTAATGAAGCTTGTTTCCAAAGTAGCAAACTGAGATCTTTATTTCCTTTAATAACTTTTATTTACCTGCAGTTCTGTGACTGGGTGACATAAACAAACAAGATTTATTTGCACAAGTATTTAAACACAGCTAACAAATGAAGGAAAAAGAAGCAAAGCAGAATATCAGATAAACAAAAAAATATATTTTTAACCTAGTAGTAAATTGGCAATTATGAATATGATGCACAGGGCACTGTTTCATTTTTATTGTTCCCTCTTGGATCTGAAAGACACACAAAACTAAGCTAAAGGCAAAACCTTGGCAGTGGTTAATCTCGGATAATTTCCAAAAATATAACTGTTCATCTCCCAGTCCAAATCCAAATTAAGAAGAAAATATTTATCAAGAGGACAGGTACTTCTGACAAGGTATCGGCCACCAGTGAACTTTTCTGCCTTTGAAAACAAGTAACAGCACATAAAGGATACTTGTCTGCAGATACAAGAATCAGAAAAGACCAAAAAGAATAAGGGGTGGAGATGACTCCAGTTTTCAGCTCTAGACAGCAGCAAAACTGAAATCCATGAGAGGTTTTACATGGCTTTCATCTATGAAAAATTAGTAACTTTAGACCAGAGATTTCTCTGTGCCTCAGGTTCCCAGATGTGAAATGGGAACACAAGCACTTCGCTAGGCATGCCCTAAAAATGATACTATCCTCATTCTTCCATCATTTTTTTATTCAGTGAATGGTTCTGCTAGGAGTCTCCATGCACATAACCCTTTAAAAAGTGCCTGCTTTTCTCTGAAACCTTTTGTGTGTGGTATAGAGCTTGCTTTTTTTTCTGAGACTGCAAGGGATTTAAAACACTTGTGGCCTTGCTTGGTGTTTCTAATGAACCCAGCTGTGAGAGAACTGTCATTTTTATGGGTAACACTGCTTATTTCATAGCACAGGTCCCAATTTGTTAAAAGCTTCCTTATATAATACCCTAAGAAAAAATGCCCACAATGTGGGACATGTTTTTGATGATGCCTGGTAAAACTATGTGTTTCTCTCATACTCAGGTTACAATAATCTCTATCCTGATATCACTTAGCTGTTAGCTTTTCTAACTTAGGTCAGAGAGTTGATGTTCTACTTTGCTTTCTGACTCAGTGAGATTTGGCTTGGCATAAACCAAAAGTCAAGGCTGGTGTTCATGAGACAACAGGAACTGAAAGCTGGAAGATTTGGTTCAGCTTGAAAACAGCAAACACAAAATTAAATAATCAAAATGTCACTGGAAGCGGCATCTATTTTAGCATATTTTAGGTTTTTTTTTTTAATTTTAATGTTGTCAGAAAGTGTCTCATCTTCATTCCTTGAGAACGAAGAAACCAGAACAAGGTTATATCTTCTCTGTGCCAATCATATGGGGTGGTTCTCATGTTGCTTTGCTTATATGTCTCTTAACATTATACAGTCCTAGTTTATTAAACTCACTCCTTTACATGGAACAGTTTTAATATTATTTTGATCACACTTCTCTATACCCTGATAGGGAGAATGGCTGATAAACCATCAGCAGTATGGGCCACTGTTTTGACATCATCAAAGTATTTATTAACTGCTGCAAGAAGTGACAATAAAATGACTAAAAACAATGGAAGTCCATTCAGAAATATATTTTTTACACAGTTTGGCCTTTTGCAGAATTATTTGACATTATTCATCATCATCAAATACATCAGATAGGCATGTATTGGGGTGTCTTGGTTGGTTTTTTGGGTTTTTTTTCAAAAAACATACCCTTGTTTTGTTTTGTTCTGGTTTGGTATGGCTGTTTTTTCCTCTGTCTATAAAATCCTAACGATTACAATTTTGCTTTTAAGACTGTATATATTGTCCTGGTACTAAGGTCAATTTCACTTGTCTGAAATCCCTGGCATCATGATGAACATGTCTTTTAAAGATGGCTAATATATCTACTGCCATGCAGTATTACCGTTCATTCACATTAAATTACATACTTTTGTCAGTATCTCAACCACTTCACTGTCAGACAGCTCCAATATGAAAACTATTTATTCTCTTCTCTCCTAACTTCAGTTCCTGACAGCCTCATTCTTATTACCTGAAAGATGAAGTAGGAAGGTACTTTTCCAGTGGTCTTGTTAGATGGGTGCAAAGAAATTATCAAGCTTCAACTTGACAATGTCCTCATCTGATGTAACGGCACACTCCGTTCTCTGTTGTGGGACCAACAAAGCAAATAATGTTTTGTAGGATTTCTGTCTCTGGTGCTTGAGACCTGCTTGTGCTTTTTGAAGTGCAGCTCTGGGTCTGGAGCTGATAACTGGGCCCTCCCACAAAGCCCCTTTTGCAGAATTTGAATAGGCCCCATACTGGTGGATGTGGTCTGTGAGAACTCTGACCTACCTCCCTCCAAATATGGGAATCCCTGTTGCATAGAAGAACTAGATTCAAACACACATTACTTATGAATGATATAAAAATGAACAGCATCTCATTTCTATGGGCAAATAATACTCTTATTCTCAATCTAAATCAAACTGTAGTTACTAATAAAAATAAGTCATGACTCACAAAGTTAAGTTCTTTTGCATTAATCCTAAACTCTTTAAGAGTTATTGCAGTCTCACATCATTAAAACGAATATCAGTAATACAGCCTG
Organism: Pterocles gutturalis; assembly: GCF_000699245.1. NCBI lineage: Eukaryota > Metazoa > Chordata > Aves > Pterocliformes > Pteroclidae > Pterocles > Pterocles gutturalis. Next base: position 61,474 of record NW_010120370.1, read on the forward strand.
CAGTAGCTATTAAATTTACAGCTGGAAGATAAGACTCATATAAAAGAAATTACTTTATTACCATGCTAGGGATTAAAATGTGTACATACTGTTTACATTGCACAGTTGAGGCAGGTAATGGTTTACAGGGAAACCCTTCATGCTGTAGGAAATCCATTCTATAAATAGTCCATGGTTTTCGTAATGTTATTTTGTCAAATAATCCTGCAAGAGGCTAAATTATATAAAAAATATCTTTCTATATAGACTTCAATGTTTTTACTCATTTTATTATCACTTGTTGCAGCAGTTATTAAATACTGCATACACTCATTTAACACTGTACAGCATATTTGGCTGTGTTCTGCTAGACTGACCTGAATAAAATGAAGCCAAATTACCAAAGTGCAGGTAACAAGGTATTGTCCATGAATTTATTGTAGCTCAGGGACTATACCAGTCTGAGGAAAGCAAAACATCGATCCAGAAACATACTGAGTTTACCATTTGAAATGTTCTGTAGGAAAGACTGCTTGAGAATCTTTCCAACCTGTTAGATATAGAGCATGCATAATTATTCTCTCAGTACAGTAACCAAAAAGACATCTTTACTGGAGAGAAAAAATAAAAGAAAAAAAGAGGAAAAAAGAAAAAAAAATGAAAAAAGTTGTCTTCCCTTATAGAGTATGAATCAGCAGAGTTTTACTCTAGTTCTTGACGTATGACCTACCTCACTTAGGGTGTATATGTAGACTCCACATGAACTGACTGGGAACTACTTCTCCAAGGGTTTCTCACCTACTCCTCTGAATACGGTCTCTTCTTTCATCCTTGTAACTCGTGGAAAGCCTAAGAGCGGATGGTGAAAGGAAGCAGCCTTGCTTTTATGTGAATTGCAATTTCCCAACAGCCAGTGAGCAGTGGCTGGGCTTTTGAACTTATAAATTAGGGTTGAGTTTATGTAGCTTGCAGTCACTGTCCCAGAAATCTGATGCTGGATTTCACCTCCTCAGGCTCTTTCACTAAACATTTTGTAGTTTGTTTTAGTTTTTTGGTTTTTTTTTTTTGTTTTTTTTTTTTTTTAATTCTAGTGGATTATTCATTAAAATATATTATTTGTTTAAATCAGTGTTACGCAGAAATTAATCTGAATTCATGAGGCTTGTGGTGAGTTTTCAGATTGCTAACACAGTACTTATACTATATATGTTAAAAGTTTAATCAAAACCACCTGGGGGATTTTTTAAGGAAAATCTTAATATTTTGTAGTAGAATATTTCAACTAAGATGCAATTTTTCATTTTGAAACCCAAATCCTTCAAATGCACACATAAAAATATTCATAAAAATTCTGGATATGCTCTGTGCATATTTAAAAAAAAAACCTCAAGCACTGAATGTGAAATTATTTACTTCAGATTAAACAAAATATTTTGTTCATTTTGAACCATTTTGGTTAGAAAAATGAAATTATTTTCAATCAACTCAAAAAAACTAGAATTAGTATTTAAGAGGACTTTGAGGTAGAAAAATGATTTAAGCTAAAATAAGGAAACCTATCATTCACATTGGATGAATGTTGCTTAGTTAATCAGGCTTTTAAGTTTTGCTCTAGAAGCAAAGAAGAAAATATGATCTTCTAGGTAACTACCTTTCGGTTGTTATCTAATGCTTAATGAAAGCATCATACTGTAAACCACTGTAAACCACAGACTATATATATATTTCTTTATAACTGTTTATAAGCAGCATTTGAAATGAATATTACAGGCTTCTCAAAATTATTATCTTCCATCCATATGTTCAGTCTAGGGAAACAATCTCTTTAAAAGATTTGATTAAATTTAGCTATACAATAGGGACCAGTTATTTTTTTATGAGTCTGATGATGCTAAGCAAGCGAAGAAGCAAATAAACAAACTCCTTTAAAGAAGCCTTTATGTTATATCAACATCAGAAAGACAAGAAAATCTACGATCTTAAAACAATTCCTCTTCCTTTTATAGCTTTGTCTCTGATGGAAAAGAAAAATCTACTCAAATGGCAATGATATGTTGAGGATTGCTGCACAAAGCAGTATGTCATTGGGAAGGCATTTAGGAAAAGATAAGAGAATTCTCCTTCCTTGTACCTGTCCTCTTTGAGGCCAAATCATTACTAATGTTCTTTAAATTTCAGGGGGTTTTGAATTGCTTACTTTTACTGTAAAGCTGCCATTGCTATAATTGCTGTTTAAAAAAAATCAGGAGATATAATCATATTTTTGTTTGTAGAACTCCTTACACATATCTATTTGCTTGTTTTATTTAAAATATCTATGTATTCTTTTAGGAGCTCATCACCAGTTTAGCCACACTTACTTCACATCACATAAAACTCGGCATATTCATAATTTCTAATACAAAACTCACTACCAATATTATGAGTCTTAAGCTTTTGAAACAGGTGTTACTATCATGTTAAATTACTGTGGAAAAAATGTCCTTTCAGGTTAAACGGGGCTGAGTTTATTTATTTAGTAGTTGTTGTTTTCCATAAATATGGACTCAGGTATATTAATGTCTTGTATATAAATGTATTACTCTCCATCACTTCCCGTGTTTAAAAGCTAAATGTCTCTACTAATTCAAGTTTCAAAATGATATTTAAGATCTCTTGGCTAGTCCTAGATGTTGACACTGAGACATCCCAAAACAATCTAAAATTTCAGCATAGGTCACAAAATTAACTACTGTTACATTACTTTTACTTCTGTATGAAGGTTATGATCAAGGAGAAAGTACAAGAAGGAATCCAATGCCATATTTGGCTTTGTAAGTCCCTCCAGAAATGTGATAGTTAAAAATTCCTACTTTTTTTCTTATTCTTTGTCTCATAGATCATTCAAACGAACTTTAATTTGTCTCACTAGGGTAGTACTTTTGCTAAAATGTGATAAAATTCAGAATGATTTTGTAATAACTGAGTTAAATATTTGATTAGATATCTTAAAGGGATCCATAATACTATTCTAGGATTAGCTAGACTTACATGTACACTAAATCTTATACATTTGTTTAAGCTAAATAGAAATAGAAGTATCCTGGATTTCAGTGATCCTATAAAAACAGTCAAGGAACATATTTTGTTTGCTTTGTTAATAGGAATAAGGAACTCAGAGCTCTATAAAATACATTTTTTTTTATATTTCTAATGACAATTTTAGAATGCTTAGAAATTAAGACAGTGGGGAATGAGCAATTGTTCAAAACATTGTCTCAATCTATTCAGTACAGGAAGTTGCATTAGGAAAAAACAAATTTTAAAGAGCGAAAGGACACAGCAAAATGCAAGCCATACAGCACTGCATTTTCCTGAGCTGAGAGGTAGCTAAAAGTATAGAGTCCACGGAGCAATGACAGTATTTGGTACTAGTTGACAATGACATGCAGAACATCCTAAGCAATAGTGTTTCTCTCACAGACCATCTGAAATATTCATAGATTCCAACAGCAGAATAAATTTATTGTCTGCTATAAGAGATATAAGAGGTTGATAAACTGCTTTTCTGACCTTGGAGAACTTTGTTGGCACATTAAGGGACTTTGATACATAGCAAGGTGCAGACACTCACTATGATTTGTTAGGTGCATTCTGCTGGGACTGCACTATCAGGTGAATTGAAAACAAAAAACCTCTCTCAAGAAAGCAGTGTAGAGAAAAAAAAAAATACAAACAAAACCCAGCAGATTCTCTCCCACTGTCCCTGTGGCAATCATCACAAAAAAATGCACAGCAGGGAAAGATGCTGAATAACTTATTTTCTTGTTTGGGATTTTTTTTTTTTTTTAAACTACTAGCAGGGAAGATGGAATGTTTTGTCCTCTTTGGTTTTCTACTGTCTATGTACTTTCTGCTCTGGTACCAATGCATCTGACCCATCCTGACTTGCTCACCAAGTATGGCTCTGTGCTGCACACTGGTGTCTAACAAATGACAGCAGGGCCTCAGAGCGGCTAGACTTAAGATCCTACTCCTAGGGAAGCAAGGACTTTGTGCTCTACTATAGTACAAATGCCCTTCAAATGTGGTGAATGGGAAATACTTGGTGGAGGAAAAAAATGTACCACGACTCAGAAGTTTCTTTCAATGGGTAAGGCATTAATTGCAGGCAACACAGGTTGTTTCAGAGCATTCATCTTAATATCCTCTCTTCCATCTCTTAGATTTAGTCTAGTACCTTAATATCAGAATCTTTTCATTCTCTTCTGACTGGATAGGCCAATACAGCTTACAGAAGTGGTTAAATTACCAGTTTTTCTCAACCTCAGGGACTCAAGTGTTGCAACTGCAGAGGCAGTGGCATCAGCACACAGGGCCTCCAGAGATCAGCAGTTTGCCTCACAAAACTGCCATCTGCAACTTGGAATAATTAAATATAACTGATAATCAATCAGAAGCATATGGTTAGCATAACAGAAATTGAACTGTCGCTGAAGTCAGGGAAAAAGCTACTTCACTGAGGATTAAGAAGATTGGATTTTGGTTACCTGCACAGTATATTGCATGTGAATAAAAAGAGGATTTTAGCTTCCAGTATAAGTAGTCCATTAATCCTAATAAATGCAACCATTTTAACATTTAACATGAGTTTAGTGCTTTTACCTCATTCTAATACTCCTGTCATAAAATAGCACAAAAATAACGTAGCATCTTAACTGAAAACCACAGGGCCATCTTGTATAGGCTATTGAGAAAGATTTATTGTTTTCAGCTTGAAAACAGCAAGAAAAACATAAGAAGGTTAAGGGCTGAACTGTGATGGGCTAACTGAAGTGAATGTAAACAAAGCAGGCAAAACAATACTGTTTCTACAGCTTGTAAGAAACTGGTTGGCTAAATATGAGCAAGGCCACGATGATTCCTTTAAAAGAATGTATTTTAAATAAGCAGCAGCCATTGACTTTGGTACAAACAAAGGGCCAAGTCATATCATCTCGTTCTTAAAGTTCACTGAAAAGGCACACATGAAGTCCTGTAGGTTTTTATTGTCTATCTTGGGAGATTCACCAGGAATTTGTTATCTAGGCTACATAAACCAATGTGTGCAGTGGGGAAATTATAAGTCCCACACTGAGTCCAAGACGCTGCAAATGACGAAAGGTAACAGTAGTTACAGCAAAACAGGAAGAAAAGATTTGATGCCAAGGGCCACAGTGCCTTCTTTTCCAAGGAGTTTCTTGCAGTTTTAGCAGCCATTGGCAACTGCTGGCACACCCATATTTTGATGCTGCCACCTCTCAAAGGCACAGTTTTGTCCACATCCTCCTTCCATCTTCCTGCTCTCTCTAGGAACCTACTTCAGTTGAAAGAAGGCACTTGATCTTTCAGCACACAACTGTTACTCCCTATGGGAGTATACAGTCCATATCACACTTATTCTAAAAGACAGGATGGGTACGTAGCTGGAAAATTTGGTTAGCCCTACAGGCAACTAATAAAGACCGGTATTTTGTTTATGTATGTAAGTGTACGTAAGTGTACACACACCCCCCCCACTACATAAAATGGGGGTTTATTCAGCTTGAGGAGTCTGTGTTCATAGGCACAGCCCTGGTAATATTGCATGCTTGAGCCCTAAGTGACTGAAAATGCCAAAGGGCTAGTTTTGTATGCCTCTGACAATGAATAATCAGCAAGCAGTAAGCATAGGTAATTTTGATTGAATAGACTCTCTAGGTTCAGATGGACAATTCAGAAGCCCATTATACTTGTTTAATGAACATGACTAGAGTAATTATTCATTAATTCACTGCATTAATTGAAGCCAATATTGTTACCTTTCGTCTTTAATTCTGCCGTTATCTGACCCAGATTTATGTTGTTGATATATTTAATACTCTGTGATCTGTTTCATGTTGGCTCTCTGATGTATTATAAAAAATTCAATTCCATTTCATTAAGAACAGGACTGAAGTGGGATAAACAGTAACTCCAGTTCTAGTGCTATCTATATTTTAATTTTCAGTGTAAAATGTTCTGCCTGACCTTTTAGAGAGCTCTATTACATTAAATTAGGATGCTCTATTTCAATCAGTCTATGTTCATATTGGCATTTCTAATAAACCTTGAAAAAGGAAAATATTTATAAGTTAAGCTTGTCCATTACCAGATTCATGCAGCAATTGCAGACATTTTATGGAAAAGAATATATATATTTCAAGTAAAAGCACGAAAAATGGCTTACATAACTTTACAGCCTTTCATGAGGTTAAATGAGTAGGTTTTTTGAGCCATTAAGACCTTGTCTAAGTTTCTTTCTCTGACACTTTTGGTTTCAAACCTTAACTTTGATGACTACTGGGATACTATGTGAATTTGCCCATTTATTAATTTTTGGATAGTCCCGAGCCCTATGTTTGCTTTAGCTGAAAAGACTGATGGCATGTTAACACTTCTGAGGTTATTTGTTCTTAAGTACATCTTCTAGGTTATATGTCATAATGACAAGCAGCCAGCGTTGTAGGTGCCAGAAACATTACAGCCCTGTAGCAGGGTTACAGTTCATAGACTAAATCAGCTCAGAAGATGTATGGGTGGTCCAATGATCGCTGAGTGCTCAGTCCAGGAGTTTAAAAGAGAGAATCAATGAGCCGCAGCTGTGTAAAATAGGGGTCAAATATGTACAGCTGAGGCTCCACATATATCAGATAGGGCTATGTTTTATCTTCTGGTGTGTAACATTTGTTACTGAAATGTGGCTCAGAAACACTCTATTAAAAGTAGATTGATATTAATTAATTCAGATTACTGTCTGCTCTAGAAGGCAGGAGGATAGCAGTACATTTCTGAGCCACCTTCAGCATATTGCTGTCTATCTAAAAATCTAAGTATCAACTCAAAATTGCCAAGCAGATATTAAATCAAAACTCTCTCCTTCACTGACTGCCCTTTGGTTTTGTATCAGTGATTTTCTTGCCAGCACAATCTGCTCCTCTAGTCATGGTTTCCTTGCTTCTTCATCTGCATGACTTCTACTCTGTGCTCAGCTGGACTGTTGAATCTATTTCAGATCTTTATAACAATTTCTGTATTTATAGATAATATTCTCTTTATGGTCTTGATTCAGTTTCTTTGTCATGAAAGAAGCCTTATACTGACTTAGTGAGTCAAACCCCAAATTCAGGCAGACCAGTGAGAATTCAAAGAGCCTCATCAACTCAGCAAATCTAGCTCATCTGCAACATGGGCGAAAGAAGTTTGGAGAAACACAAAAGTCAGTTCAAGCCATTAAATCCTTTAATTCTCACACTGTGACAGCTGCTCTTTTTATTCGTACGAGTCTGTAAGGATTTTTACAGTGACCCTCTGTGGGCCTCCATCCTTCACTTCAGGAGCAACCCAAACTGCTGCAGCACCCTGAACACTGAGTTGCTATTTTCCATACCCAAGGTTTCACAGAGGAATTTGGTCTCACACCTGCTTTCAACAGCCCATATCATCATTACATTTTTGAGGGAGAATATAGATTTCCTCTGCAATGGGTCTGCTGAGGGTGTCTGTGGTGGCAGGAGGGGTGCTTTAAGGATGCAGAACTGCTGCAGTGAGAAAGCTGGATCATGTCTGATCCTCTAATTCATGGAACAAGGACTCTTACTGCTGTCCTTCTGGGCATTTATGAGGTTGAGGTTTCTGAAGTAACATTTGGGAAACTGATATAAGAGCAACTTTAAGGAAAGGAGAGAAGGGAGTTGTGAAAGGTTAGTGTACTAGCTACTCTGAGTTTTAGCAAGAAAAGAAAACTTAGATAAATGTGAATATTTAAGCAAATAAAGCAATACCATGAAGGAAGGAAAAGAGCAGCTAGAATGTACTAATATTGATAGGAACAACGGTAAAGGTAGACAGTATAAGTTTTGAAAGGATTATACTTAATCTTGTAAGAAAATTGGATGTGACCAATGCTGTTGTAGGCAGCTCAGAATTAGAAAGGAAGAATGCAGATAAAATGGGATTGCTGAGAAGAGAGTGCAAGTTACTTAGCTGATTTTAAGAAGGGCCTGGGTGATTTAATGAACTATCTGTGATTATGATATCATAACTATAAGAGGGACTAGATGTCCAAATCTTCTAGACTTATTTTTTTAATACTTTGTTAAAAAAGAAGCTATCTTGATTGGTATATGAAACAAAATTTTACATTTAATTTCCTTATTTAGTTTATAAAAAAAAAAGTTTTATAATTGGACACAAACATGGAATAATTCATTGTAGCTACATCTCTTTCTTCAACTTTTATTTTATTAAATTTAACTATGTCACCTGTCAATATTTGAATTCTAAAACATTCAATATTTTTTTTCTTTTTCTTTATAATGATTAACAAGCTTATATAAGCAGAATAGTTTTTGTTCTGTTTTGTTTTATTTTCAGAGAGAATCCAATAAATCCAATGTGCTGCAATATGAAGCAATGCAAGTGATAGTATAATCTAGCCTCATTGTACCCCCTAAAAATTGTAAAAGAATTGCAAAAAAATTGCAAAAAAATCCCTGGTCATTAAGAACAACAATTGCTACATAAGTCTTCAGCAGACTGTTTTAAGAGTGTCAGTCTTGCTTTGATTATCATTATTAGTACCCTGCTCAGTGCTTAGAAGTTGTATAACTATTTACAACATTGGAATGTGTAGTAACAAATGTACCTTTTCACCCACAGTTAATTCTATCTGTTTTAGAGTGAAAACTTCGTTTCATTGGGTCTGAGAAATAATTTTGAAGTATTGGAGATTGATTTTATTTTTGCTGTGGGCCTTGAGGCTTAAGAAAAGAAGTGGATAGATAATAATTCTGCCATTAGAATCTTTTATAATTCATTTTGTTGCTGTAGCCACTAAGGCCATTTTATTAATATGTAACTTTCAGCATGACATAGAAAAACATCATGCATTTTAGCATAGGGTAAACAGTCTTTCAGATTAAAAAAATAAAAATACAAGAAAGCTTTTTTATTAAGCCAGAAAAGACAGCCAAACAGGTCACTAAATGTCAATATCCTTATGTTATTTCAATGTGATTATGCCTGCCAGAAAGAAGAATGAAGTATTCTATAAGGTGACCAAGGGATCAGGCTTTGACCCTTAAAAAATCCTTTTCCTTCTGCTGGTGTCTCAAAAATTTAATCTGCTGTGTGAGGTCTTCACAAGAGATGTTGTCATTAGAGAGAGATGAATCTTAAATGCTTAGTGAGATTTTTAGGTACTGTTCCTATTTGATAAATGGGTATTAGGATAAAGCTGTTTCGATTCATCACACATAGCTAATTGTTGAATAGTTAACCACTGAGTCTAAGCTAATAATTTAGACTCCCTCTGTAGCAAATCAAGTTAGAAAGGTATTTCTTCCAGAGAACAGCTGATTTTTACTATTCTAAATACCTAAATTTGGGATAATGAGCTTCTGGAAGTGCTTTCTCCTGTTTCTCAGTAGACTAGAAGCCCAGATCTAAATTGTTCAATTCAGATTAGATACCTGACAAGATGGCTGACAGCAGACGAAACTCTCCCAGAAAAACCAAAGCGAAGAGCTTGTAAAGTATTTAATGCTGGTTAAAATCAATAGGTAACAATAGGATGAAAGAACCTACAATAGTTTCTGGACCACAGAGCCATGTCTAGAACAGCAGTGAAAATAACAGTGCAGTTAGGGAAATTAAAATGGACCTCTTCAGGCCAGAACTGGCAATTTAATAGCTGTACCATTTTGTCCATAAACTTTATAATAGAAATCGTACAGATCTATATAGGGAAAAAGAGTTATAGTATAGCAATTATTTTTTTCACTTGATTAGGAAGAGGTCTTTTGAAAGACTGTATCAAAAGATAGACCTTTCTCCAGAAAACCACGTGAATACATCATGACTTTTAAGAGTATGTACATGCAGGTCAGTGTGTCTGTGTTCTTTTCCCGAATATGGACCACAGTGAGATCCATTTGAATTAACCTTAATAATGTTCTGTACTTGTGTATAAGATATTAAAATCAGTGGACAAAAGATGTATTCAAAATAACACCTACTTAGGAAAAGATTAGATACACCAAACGATGATATTTTCATTACAACAAAGAAATCAAATATAGTTTGTTAAATAAGAAAACCAAATGTTGTTAATTTCTTTTACTTGTTAAAGAGAATCCATCATTTCTCCCTTTAACTGTAGCAGCCTTGATGTACTGCTAGCTTTTAACAGTTATTCAGTCCTGTTCCCAGTTGAATCAATTATTTCAGCATGGGAGCAGGACTGAACCCAGCTGCTTAAATTCTTCCCATTTTCACTTGATCTTAACTCTCACAAATTTCCACTGTTGCAATTTAGAAGCACCCAATTGATTAAAATATTTTGAGCTGGATCTCTAATAAGGACCTTGGAATCTGTCTCAAGGATATTCAAGCTTAATGCAAGTCATTCAGCCCAAAAGGCCAGAAGTTAAACAAAAGAGTCAAACTAATTTTCATGCAAACTAACAAATGAAAGGGATTCTTTTCAGATCCCAAGAAAAGATACTAATTTATAAAGCCTGCTTTCCTGATAACTCCCAGAACACACTGAACTCATTGGGATCTTTGCTTTCCCAGAGACTCTGAAAATTAAATTGCTATTACTAAGTTTAAATATTAAATCACATTTTATGCTTAGCAGAAGTTAGAACTTGATCACAAAAGCTCATTTAATAGAAAAGACATGAGAAAGAGTGACTAGCTCTTATACTCTAAAATGCTTTATAACACAGTCCAATTTAAATAATTCCGATTCGGTACTTTAGCTTAAGTTTTATGGGACAAAGAAATTTCTTTATGCACGTGAACAGGAGTGATTAAAGATCACTGAACTCTGCATTTCTTTCTGCAATGTCCCTAAAAATCCATATCAGGGCTATAAACATGCTTTTTGGTTATGCAAACTTAAAGTAGAATTCACATCTTTGCCAATAAGAATGTATGGGATTTGAACTTATTTCCACACTTATACAGAAAGAGGGAGATCTGACCCCAGTGCAGATTTAGAGTAAAGGGACTAAGAATTAGCTAGGTCTGAGGGGTGTGACGGTGGGCAAGGCCCCTCTCTGAGTGCCGGCAGTCAGTGCGCGTCTGTCAGAGTCCCTGTATCTGGGCTATCTCAGCAGGCCCAGGGACCCCATCCTTCTCAGAAGGATCTCGCCGGTAAATTCACATAAATCCACTGTCTGCACTCCAGTGCACATTTTCTGTGTGAGCCACGCTTTGCAGAACATGGCAAACATGAACAGTCTGAAGCACCACCAATTCCTTTGAATCCCCCAGTTTCCTCTGCTGCAACTGCTTCATTTACAAATGTACATTCTGGTAAATAACAAACATGCATGTTATCATGCAGACTCACAAAAACAATAACAGTGGTAACAGCCAGGCAGGTATTTACAAAAATACACAACAACGGGAAGGAAATAAGCTACCGTGAAGACATGGAATTAAAGAATCTAGTGTCACAAGAGGGATTCACTGAGGCATCCCTGATACTCATTTTCTGAAGCTGAAGGGACAAGTCATTTCTAATCCCTCTATTGACTGCCATCTAGGGGCCCTAAGAATTTTATAGTGCATATCTTTTGTGCCACCAGCTGTGTTATTTTGTGTGTAGGAAATAAAGACAGGAAATTTTCCTTTTCTGTCACCTTAATGGTCATTGATCCAGCAGATTTTGGAGGCAGAAGCCTTGTAATTGTAAAAGTAATCCTGGATAATAAATTTAAAAAAGAATCTGGAACACTTATTTAGAGTTTCCTCTCACTTTGCAACATGCATACAAAGTAAAATTATAAAATATACATGATTACTATCACCCATGACTTTATACAGTAAATTTGTAGTACTGAGGCATCAGCAGTGAAAGAAAAGGATGGATTTTTCCAGTCTCTGAACACTCTCAACTTCCTCTGACTTGGCCACAAGTTCTGGGTAATTTCTACTTCAGAAAATCATATCTCATCTTTTGTTCTTTTGGTGTAGTTTTTATTCACTGTGCTTTGAAACACCTCAGCAGTCACTCATAAAAAAAACAAATACGCTTGGTTATAATTTTACACTTTTCACATTAATGACACCAAAATTTTTTTGAGAGAATCCTGGACTCTTCTGGAAAATTAATAATGTTGCCACTTGTTTTCTGAAGCTCATTGCATACAAACTATCACAGCTCATAGAGATACTCTAGGAATAATTTCCCTAGACATTAAAGAGGCTGTACAGTGCTGTCAGTTTCAGTCAAGGCCAGACGAATTATTTTATTTTTTTGTCTTCTGTGTGATATATACATGTCCACTCACATACTTATGTGTCCTGCATGTAGTTTTCTTTCTCTTAGGAAAAGGTCTGTCTATCTGTCATAAACTATGAACTTCAAGTTAGCAACAAATGATGGAAGTTACACTTTAAAAATGGGAACTTAAAAATGTCAGACTAGACTTCAGTGTGCATTCTGAGAGTCTAAAAATGTTTGACACGGTAACATTATTTTTATATAAACCATCTAGCCTTACAATGCTGAAAGCCTTGTTAGATCTAATTGTCTGACCTTTTTTTTTTCTTTTCTTTTTTTTTTTTTTTTTTCAGATGGTATACAGGATTTAATTTTAATTGGTTGTTGCATTGCAATTCTGCTGTGGCCACCCAGAGATCTTTGTAAATAACACATTACATCATAATGTTGTTCGCATTTCAGTCAGTAAATGCAGTTTTAATGGAGCCTGCTTATTTATATTCTTTCATTTTGAGGGAAAATTAAGTGGAAAATAACCAAAGAAAGCAGTGATGGCTTCTTAAAGGTCTCATTAAAAAATAAGCATCTTCTTTCTGCCCACCTCTGTGACATGGAAGACAACATATTTTAAGCACAAGAGTTATCTTGACTTCATGTCTTTCCTTTCCTGACCAACTAATAGCCCCAAACACGGGGCTCTGATATACAGAAACAAATCAATAGAGACCTACCCAAACCTCAAATATCACTGTATTGATAAATAAATTCTGGAAGAAAAGAATGGCTTTTCTCTCATGGCTGTCTGCTTTGACCCAGACAGAGAGTGATGGAGGGAGAAGACAAAAATGATACCTTCATCATTCCCAGAATTAGTGCAGCCCAAAAGATCCTGAGCTTAATTCTGTTGCTTTCAGTCTTTTACCTCATGCAAAAACACATGAGAACCAACGGAACAATTCATATAATAAAGTGAAAACTCACTGTGAGTGAGAATGACAGAATCTGGCTCTCACTATTAAGTGAATAGTTATAAGTAGGTCTGTACAAGACATAAGACACTGCTTGAAGCCTTTCTTCAGTGAGCTCTTAACACAGGTGCCAAGTGATACAAAAAATTTTTCAATCTGAGAACCTGGAATGGGGACTGAGAGATTTCAAGGCATATCGCAGTACAGGGATTCTGCACTGCAAATGTCATGATGAGAACACATACACCAGGACAAAAATAAATCAGTTGCATTTTTTAATAATTTCTGGGTGACTACTGACTTTTTCACGTAGTCCCAGATTAATGCCTTTTCAGCTATTTTCCTACAACAGGCACAGTTTAGAGAAAGAGCAATCTTTCTGTAAGATATTAGAGTGGAACTGAAAATGACTATGTCCTAACAGGGCTAAAACTTGTTATGTTGATTCAGGCAAGACACTGAAGCTTCCATCTTCAATTTTTTACCTGTAACATGAAACTAATCATACCTTTTTATTATACCGCATTCCCTGCCTGACTTTTCAAGAGCACAAACTATTCTGCATTATGTACCTGTACCTGACTGAGTGAAACTCCTACCTGGAGTATATAAGCAATACTGTAATAAGAATGCTAATCATAGACTCATAGAATCACAGAATGGCCTGGGTTGAAAAAGACCTTAAAGATCATCTAGTTTCAACCCCCCTGCTGTGGGCAGGGTTGCCAACCACTAGAGCAGGCTGCCCAGGGCCCCATCCAGCCTGGCCTTGAATGCCTCCAGGGATGGGGCATCCACAACTTCTCTGGGCAACATGTTTCAGTTCCTCAACACCCCCTGAGTGAAAAATTTCTGCCTAATATCCAACCTAAATCTCCCCTCTCTTAGTTTAAAACCATTCCCCCTCATCCTGTCACTATCAGCCCCTGTAAACAGTCACTCCCCCTCCTGTTTATAGGCTCCCTTCAAGCACTGGAAGGCCACAATGAGGTCTCCCTGAAGCCTTCTCTTCTCCAAGCTAAACAAGCCCAGTTCCCTCAACCTTTCTTCATAGGAGAAGTGCTCCAGTCCTCTGACCATCTCCCCGCTGGACTCGTTCCAAGAGCTCCACATCCTTCCTGTGCTGGGGGCCCCAGGCCTGGACACAGTACTGCAGATGGGGCCTCACAAGAGGAGAGTAGAGGGGGAGAATCACCTCCCTCTCCCTGCTGGCCAACGCTTTTTTAATGCCAGCCCAGGACATAGTTGGCCTTCCAGGCTGCAGGCACACACAGCTGGCTCATGTCCAGCTTCTCATCCACCAGGACCCCCAAGTCCTTCTCTGCAGGGCTGCTCTCAAGGAGATCTTCTCCCAGTCTGTATAAGTCTGTATAATGTTGCACCTGGGATTGCCCAGGCCCAAGTACAACACCTTGCACTTGGCCTTGTTGAACCTCATTAGATTCTTCTGGGACCACTTCTCCAGCCTGTCCACATCCCTCTGGATGGCATCCCTTCCCTCTATTGTATCAACTGCACCACTCTTAAAACAATGTTTGGTGTAAAGGTCATTCAAAAGAGCACAAAACTAAAACACTAAAACATCAGAATACTTGTGCTTCACTTCTGGACCTTTAGGTGCCTGGATAGCTGTGACAACAGTGAGTGTTTTCCCATAATAAGCATATGTGTCACCAAAATTGTAATTCTTTTGTTATGCCTTATAAGCTACTCTGTGTATGTGCATGAAGGAGGTGAGGATTACTACTCAAAACAAAATTCAGTCACTCAGAATAAGTGAAAAAGTAGTGCTCATCATCTGGCGAGTTGGGCAAGCAACAAATGGCCCCTCTCTTGAGGACCTGCTGACAAGTTACACTGTGTTTGCTTTTCTGGGCCATTTCACTTAAATAAAACTTTAAGCAGGTGATTTAGCTCCTTAAGTGAGTCTCAGAGAGAGATTATTCTAGCAGGTGGTCCTCATTGCCAGTGTGCTTGATTGGTACAGTAAACCTATTCACTTATATTCGTGGATAACTTTCCAGTTTCAGACTCCCTAGAGTAACTGCTCTTTCAAGCACCACTTTTACACCCTCTTATGTAGATGAAATTCAAGCTGGCTAGGACTCTTTTTCATTCTTGTATTTAATTTTGACTGCACTGTAAATATGTGAATAGAATCCTACCCAATGACGAAGGCAAATATTCCACTCTCAGCTGCCTTAAGGGTTCTTCACCATCAACAAAAGGCAGCAGATGGGCCTGTTTGCTAGTTTGTTTTAAAGAGAGGAAAAAGCAGAAGAGATTTTGTGAGATTTTATCCTGCATTGTGTGGGGCACTTTGGGCACAAAGGTCTGAGTAAAGACTTCCTCAGGCTTCTGTGTCACAGAAACTGCTTGTGCTCGTGTAAGGAAATATTTTCATGTAATAATTTTTTTCTTCTCCAACAGGATATATTTCCAGATGATTCCTTGCACCGTCCCTCAGCCAATGTTTCAAATATTTAGAGAAATGTCTCGTCTGTGTACAGCTAAGCCCTTAAAGCCTCTGATTCTTTCTGTGCTTGCCAAAGATGTTTGCTTCAGGTCATTGCTCTCTGGCCCATGGTTATAATAGAAAACCCCAATCTCTTTGAGACACCAAGATGTGACTCACCTTGAGAGAGGAATGAAAGAGTTAAAACTCAGACATGTGACTGAGTGCACAGGGCTAAGTATCACTGCCCAAGGGCTGTCAAAGACTGGGCTCTACTCTGGACTTTGCTTCTTGATTACTGTTTTTTGGTTTATAGAGTGATACTAATATTCATTTCCCCAGCATAAAGAAATTAGTTCAGATTTACTCACAGTTAAACTGTAGATCTACTACAGTTTTGCTTGCTGATGCAGCAGATGCTTGGAGAAAAATAAAATGCTATTGCCCTGACAATGAAAATACTGGCTGGTCTATATCATGCTATTCAATATATTTATCTTTCTCCTGGATGTACTCGAATATGGAACCACTTTTTTTGTCTGATGTACTCCATTTTCTGCAACAGTCATGTCCATTATCAAAGGTCAAAGGCTAAATAAGCAGTAACAACAACATAGCAGTGTCTATGTGTCTGCCTACCCTCTAAATTTAACTCACAGCCAGACTTAAGGCTCCCTTAAGGGAGTTAGATACCTCAGCTTAGTTGTTATTCATCTACCATTTTCCACCATCTTTGTTTGTGCAGATTCTCCATAACTATAACGTAGATTTTCTGTCTGAAGTTGAGTCTCACTTGATATGCATAGCTGTGGTATGCAAAGACCTGTGGGAAACTACAAATCGAAGCAAAATTCCTATGTGCTAGAGCCAGTAAGTGCAAGTGCTCTCTCATCTCTTTCTCTACCAAAAAGTCACCCTTATATTCATTTTCTTACTGCCATGTGAAAGACAGGAAGACTTCTTCCATAGCCAGGGGTGGTGAGGAGGCATTGAGCTAGAGATCAAAGATAGGAAAGGAAGGGGAAGAGATAATAATGATGGAATGGAGAAGAAAACCTGAGAACCTAACAAAAAATGGAGTTTATTTCTTCAAATATATGTATTTTTACATGGGTTTATTGACAATAAAAAGTTTTTGTTATTAAAACAGAGCTTTCTAGACCTACCTTTTTATTAAAAATTACAGGGAATTTTCTCTGTGCGGCATAACTTTATATGTAAAAGAAGGAATTTCAGTTGAAACCAACTTCTGCAGTGCAAAGAATTTTGATTTAAAATTTCGGTCAGTAAGAAATTGTAGATACATTGTGTCCTGTACTTCTCCCTGTCTGCTCCAAGTTTATTCCATTCTTGTGAAATACCAGCTTGTCACTATTGTAGCTGATTTCTCAGTGGCTTGCTCAGTGTCAGACAGGAAACGTGAGGCAGGACCAGCAAGAGAAGACATTTTCCCCGTCCTGAGATTGGTAATTTTATTTTTTTCTCCCTATTTTTATTGGCTGCATTTCTATTGGCAATCCATTCCTGGCTCAATATTACCTTTAAATGGAGAACAACTGTAACCTCAGATATCTTTGCCCACGCTCCCACAAAGGCTTCACAATTGCTGTTTTTTCAAACTAAAAACCTATCACCTGATTAGCTACAAGTTAAAGCAGAATGTTACTTGTCAGAAGATAGGCAAAACGTCTGAAGAAACAGCTGTTCTCTGGTTGTCAGACTAAGAAGCTTGTGTTTCTGCCTTTCCTCCATTTCTCCTTATTTAGACCTCATGTATGTAACCATCCAAGCAGAAGATGGAATGGTTATTTATGAGAAAATTGAAAGAAAGGCATGATGATACTGTAGGAAGGTAGGGTTCAATGATTCCACGTAGAGCAGAGTATCAGAGAGAAACAATGGTCACCAAAGCAAAATCCTCAGCTCTGCTGTGATCTTCTATAAGCTGTGACAAAGCTAGAAGTAATAGCTGTGTCAGTAAGGGAAAGGGAGGAGACCAACACTTGCTCATAGTAGCCTCCTCATGCATCACTGTCAAGCAGCCCGTAGAGAAAAAGCAGCAAATCCTCACTGTGAAATTGTTTCTCAGTTTCAAGCACTGGCAGCAGCAATGCAGTCTGCTGCTTTCGTAGAAAAGGTGTCAGCAAAGGGAACAAAGGTAGCCCTGTGAAAACAACTGCTTGCTGAACCCATTTAAACAATATCCATGCGACGTTAGTAAAAAAGCTGCACAGCATAAAGATGGAAGAGGAGTATATTAAGCAGGCATGGAGGTGAGGCATGAGAGAGAGAGTAAGATAGTGCTTTGAAAAAGAAAATACTCCGGCTAAATTTCCTTGTCTGATTGCCTTGCCCATAGCTGTAGTGAGGGCAGTGCCATTGCAGGGAGCTGTGCCAGGTGCTGTTCAGCACACACTGCAAACCAGGGAGAAGCAGACATCAGGGGGTTACCCGTCTGTTGTTAGGGACCAGATTACACTCTACACAGTAAATGAGAGACTGTCAAATGCTGACCAGGCTAAATTATAAAAATAATCAGCAGTTAGAGTACCAGGAAAAACATTTCTGCTGGGCTCTGTTAGAACTGTCTGTTTGCAATGCTCCGGGCCTCCTGAACAAGCAAGGATGGGGAAAGTCAGCACGAGCCCCGGGGTCCCTATAAAGAACATATGGACTAACAAGTCTCTGGCAGTTTCTGTCTTCTTTAAGCCTGATAGCAGAAGCTATTCAAAGTCAGATACATGAGCTTGCAGTGTCACAGAGAATGACACCGTGAACCAGCTTAAGCATATCTGTGCAAAAAACTGTTTTCCCTGACTTATATAGGCCCTCCCTGCCTTGTAATTAACAATTTAGAAATGAGGACTTGCTCTCAACATGCCTTATCTGATCATTATCCATAAATTCTGACTCTAAGAGGAAGGATGTGATTCAGTATGGCTTCCTGTGCATATTAAGGTGGCTAACATCTTTGAAATAAAGAAGGCAGACTGTTTAGTCAATCTCAGCGTTTCTCAGCTACATAAAATGATCATTCACTCCATGACACTATAGATTTTAATTTAAGTTTATTGCTATTTATCACTATTCAGTCACCACAACTGCAATGTATACAAATAAAGGCAAGCACTTAAAACATCGTCTCAAATAGAATCACTAACACTATGAATTTTTTACTGCCCTTTATTTAATACTGGCATCCAATAAATAACTACTGCTAATAATAAAAGCAGAATTGTAACTGAAGTAAATGTCAGTCCCACTGAAATATAAATGATGTGTTTCTGAGAATACTTTGCTGTCCTGTGGGAGAAATTATTATATGCAGTAGCCTGGAGAATAAGAATGTAAATTCCATGGGGTGAAAAAGTGGCAGGCCCGCAAATTTTAAAAGTATGGAATTGCATAATTTGGCCAGTATTTCTTATTAATAGTTTTATTATGCTAGTGCTTCTTTAGATATTATCTCCTTTCATAGCTTACCTCTATATGCTCAGCCCACCTGCTTAATCATGCTATATTTGTTTCTTGTGGTTGGAAGAACCTGAGAGCTAAGTTCACAAAAGCGTCTGCTCACTCCTTCAACAAATTACTAAACTCACTGATTCTAAAGTAAAAAAAAATAATAAAAATCATTATGTTCTCTTATTTTCATAAACATATTCCTAAATGAGCAATCTATTCCAAAACAAATACCACATCCAGATTTATAAACCTGTGCTTATAAATTTACATAATTTCTTCCTTTGGTGTTTAAATTGACTCTGAGAGACTCTCATGACAAAATATGTGTCAGCTGACTATGAGAAATTCTGTTGTTGCCTTTATGGGACAGGTTATTAATTTGTTGTGCTGGGTGTCTTCTTCTCAGGAGTGTTCATCCCAGCAGGCGTAGCACTTTAGATTTTGTCTGGATTACTCATTCTGCCAAATAACTGTAAACCCCTGACATTAATGAGTGCACTTTATGTACCTGAAAGAATCAAGCTGTAACTATGCTTCATGTATTTGTAAATATACATTCTTACAGCAATGATTTTCCCAAACATAAATCCAAAGAGCAAAAGTCTTTTTGCTTTTATATATCTGAAAAGAGAATAACTGTGAACACAAATTTAATGTATAGTAATAACCAATATGAATAAAATATTTAACATTCTTTTTAAAAATATACTAATAAAAATCATAATAATTTAAACTATTATCCATCAAATTGGAGGTGAATGAAATGGAAGACAAAGTAGAAGTATACTTAAAAATAATTTTACATGTTGTGAACTAAAATAGTTATCTTTTTATCATGACTATAAAGGTTGAGGGTTTTTTCCATTTTATTTTCTACAGTGAAAGATTTCAGGAGTGAATAGATCTTATATGTTCATTAACACAGTCATTCCTGGATATTCCTAGCAGAAATAAAAGATGCTTGATAGGCACAGTTTGACTGTGAGTTAAAAATATTTTAATTCAAAGTATTAAGAAATACAGAAATACACAGCACTCAGAAATATTTCTTTAATAGCATTTCTGTAGCTGAAAGACTGCAAAAGTGCCATGTGATAAAATTGCAGTTTCCATGGTAACCTTGATTATTTTTAATAGCAAGGAACTAAGGGACATAAAACATGACTTGATTGGCAGCTGCCCTAAGGCTGCATCAACTCCTAGAACACAACCAAAATGCGTTTTTGTTTATTAACACTAAGCAACAAGCTACCTTTTTTCTTGCTGATGATTTCACCACTAGATTTTCAAGGTCTAGTAGTTTGTAATATTCTAAAAACAGTACCGACCCCTTATAAAGCAAAAATTAGAACTCCCCTGAGATGTAAAAGGTACAAATATTACTGCTTTTGGCCTGTGCTTCCAAAAGTTTAGAGAAACGTGACACCTGTTATTCTTTCTGTGTTCGTAATTATTTTTTTTATACTGAAGGTTAACAGCTTCGGTGTCTTTAAACACGGGAGTAAATTTGTATCCACTTTTCAGCACAACCAGAACTTACACTCATAACTTCTTGTTAGTCACTCTCTCATTTCTGTTTAATTCAAATCTCTGTTGTCTATATGGTGCTACTTGATTAAAATTTCTTCCATAGGAATATTCAAATTGGAGACTAATGAGTTGTTTTAATAACTGCAAGTTAATTGTAAGATCACATTGCTAAGTAATCTATGTTTGCTGTGCTAGGGTATTAGACAGCAAGATATATGGAAAAAAATGGTATCCACCCTGAAAATAAATGACACAGGAACCACCAATGAACAAACACATCCCTACAAAATCTGTCTTGTTAAAAATGCTCTCCTGATAATAATTTGAGATATCTACATTTTATTTATGCTGGCTTTGGATGTCTTGATTTGAGAGCAGACATCTCAAGACACTCCCAAAAGTGCTGTTTGATGTATTCAAAACTCTTTAAAATCAGAAGAACAGCTTTTCCATCTGAGTTAATGACATCATACACTGGGTTAAGAAATTGTGATATGAATTCTACACCATCTTTCTCTGCCTAAATAGGGTGTCATAAAATCATCTTTGTGATAGCACTTCTCCAGTTAACTTTCATGCTTACTTTACTGTATCACTAATCCAATCAGGTCCATCCCTGCAGAATCATTGCACAAACTCTCCAGATGAAGGAACCTGGAATGAAACATCAGAGTTGGATAGTTCTGGCATAACCTTCCTATCTTTTCCCCATTTTGCTTGGCTTTTATTAATCAAGTCAGCTACAGCTACAGTTCACAACTCCTGTGCCATTTCATGAGCATGGGAAGAGTAATAACATGTTATCATTTATACCACCAAAACCAAAAGAAAATCTATACAACACTCGGTAAATGTAATCATGAGTAAGCAAAAACCAGTATAATGGTGACAGGGTAAAATACACCAAACCCTGAAAGTGAGGAAAAGAGGTCACAAGAAAGATAATGCAAGTTAAAAGATATTGAAAGACTATTTTAAAAGCAGTATTCACATTTTACCATGAAGTCACTTCAGAGTCATCAGTGTGGAGTCTATATGAACAGCATAGCAGACGTAGCATCTTCAGACCTATAGAATCATAGAATCATAGAATGGTTTCGGTTGGAAAGGACCTTAAAGATAATCTAGTTCCAACTCCCTGCCATGGGCAGGGACACTTTCCACTAGGTCAGATTGCTCAAAGCCTCATCCAGCCTGGCCTTGAACACCTCCAAGGATGGGACATGCACAGCTTCTCTGGGCAACCTGTTCCAGGGTCTTACCACCTTCACAGTAAAATATTTCTTCCTGATATCTAATCTAAATCTACCCTCTTTCAGCTTATAACCATTACCCCTCATCCTATCGTCACACTCCCTGATAAAGAAATCCTTCCCCCTCCCTCCTGTAGGCCCCCTTGAAGTCCTGGAAGGCTGCTTTGAAGTCCCCCTGGAGCCTTCTCTTCTCCAGGCTGAACAACCCAACTGTCTCAGCCTATCTTCATAGGAGAGGTGCTCCAGCCCTCTGATCATCTTTATGGCCCTCCTCTGGACTCAGTCCAACAGGTCTATGTCCTTCTTATGTTGGAGACCTTATGGATCAATGCAGTACTCTAGGTGGGTCTCATGAGAGCAAAGGACAGGGGGAGAATCACCTCCCTTGACCTGCTGGTCACGATTCTTTTGATTCAGCCCAGGATATGGGTGACTTGCTGGGCTGCAAGTGCACATTGATGGCTCATGTTCAGCTTCTCATCAACCAACATCCCCAAATCCTTCTCTTCAGGACTGTTCTCAATACATTATCCTCCCAGCCTGTATTTTTGCCTGGGATTGTGCCAAGATATGTGCAGGACCTTGCACTTGCAGGACCTTGCACTTGGTCTTGTTGAACTTCCTGAGGTTCACATGGGCCCATCTCTCAAGCCTGTCAAGTTCCCTCTGGATGGCATCCCTTCTCTCCAGATTGTTGACTGCACCACACAGCTTGGTGTCATTGGAAAACTTGCTGAGGGTGCACTCAATCCCACTTTCCATGTCTTGGATGAAGATGCTAAACAGCTCTAGTTCCAATACTGACCCCTGCAGAATGCCACTTGTCACAGGTCTCCACTTGGACATCAAGCTGTTGACTGCAACTTTTTGAGTGCGAGCATCCAGCCAATTCCTTATCCACTGAGTAGCCCATCCATCAAATCCACTTCTCTCTAATTTAGAGACAAGGATGTCCTGTGGGACAGTGTATGTATATGCTTTGCTGTAGAGAACTGTCCTTCTTTGTGTTGGTGCATGACCAAGAATTTTATGATATACACATCAGAGTACAACTGAAAAAAGACAGTGTGGTAGTTCAAGGCCAGGCTGATGGCTGTATATTGCCTGATGAGGAAAGGGTTTCTTCCTCTTCTGCTCACCACTGCTTGTTAGACTATTCCAAGTACTGGTGATATTTTTTGGACTGATTTTTTTCCTGAAAAGGGTGGAGGTAAGGGACGTTCCATATATCATTAGAAAGCTACACTTGCTATCATGAAACAAGTTGTTAAGCAAGTTCATTGCTGCAATATGATGTCTTAGGCTATGAAAGTCTGTTAGCTATTACCAAAGATTGTCTCAGTGTCCCACTCAAAAATCTTCTAAATGCATGGTTTTTTTTGGTCACAAATATTCAGAGAAGCACATAACTTTCTCCTAAGACAAAACTCAGAGAAATAACCAGTTCCTTGCATCTTGACACGAAGAATGGGAGATAGTGATTCGTTTTCTAATCTCAGGTTTATACAGGTCCAAATAAGGAACATGTTCTAACTTAACCTCTGTGCTGGGTTGCAGAATTTCAGGCTATGCCATGATCTGGGCATGCAGCTGTACACCAGTCTCCTTTGTTTTAATAGAAAGGAAATGCAGTCCTAGGTGGTGCTCCTGGTGAACAATGACCATGCCCCTGCCTAGGTTATAACAATAACCCCAGAGTAGGCCACACTCCCAAATCGGTTTAGAAATGGACATAGTCTCTATTGTTATCTTCTACTTTAACTTGTGCACTAGCTCATTTTGAATGAGAAACAGTACACATGAGCTAAATATTCACCAGATTTGTGTCATAGAGCTTACATTGACCTTCACAGTATCTTTTGAGAAAACAGCTGCTTGCAGAAGATGCTGCAAACAAACCCTGAGCTATTTGTGAAGGGACCTTTGTAGGCTACTGTTCAGTCTGGAACTATTTCAAGATAAAATGTCTTTAAACAACGGGAACTGTCTCTTCAAGTATTTTCTGAATTCTCTTCATGTAACTTAAATTGTGCATTTCAATATTTTCTTGATCTACAGGGATTAAGTCTTCACTAATTCTAATATACACCAATGTCCTTGGTTCAGGGAAAACTCCATTTTTATTGAAATCTTGACAACTCTGTGTGTATATCCTTTAGAGTGATTAAGAGTGTCCCTTTTCTTCTCTACAGTTGCAACAGAAAGTTTTGGTTCTCGAGGTCATCTCCATGAGGTTTACATATGTATGTACATCCCCTGGTTGTGATGTGCAAACTCATGATTTGACAATTAAAATATAGAAACATATGAGGAATTGTTACGGCCAAAATTCAGAAACAAGAAAAGAAATACACAAAATAGTGGGTGAATTGAAGAAAACTTTATCGGGGTGATCTGTCTAGTCGCAAATACAAAACCAGCAAACCAGAAGTTTAGCTGATTAGTATATTAGTTTATTACTGGGAAAGTAGTTTCACTGAGGTGCTATTCACTGTGGAATTTCTCTCTCCTAATAATAACAAATTACATGAGGTGAGAGCTCTGTTACTTGACTGGAAGCATGTCTCAGTCTAGCCATGCTTTCTGAACAAAAATTTTCCTGCAAGTATTCTGCAAAGGATGGGACAGTATGCTTCTATGACATCTGTGGCTAGTAATGTACTGAGGATTGCTCTTACATCTGAGTCTTTTCAGCATAGTCCACTATACTATATACTATATATAGATGTATATTTATAGTTAATATACATATATATACACACACATATATATACTAGGTATACATGTTTGTAAATATATGTCTCTGTGGGGGTGGGGTGTGTGTGCGAGTGTGTGTGTGTAAAACATAACTACACCCTTTGGAGCAGTGCACTGTCAAGATCTGTAATATTTCCAAAGTTCCAGTGGCTTCACACATTCCCTTCAGACCCTAACGCATTCTGAAGAAATTGACTGTGAAATAAAGAAACACAGAATTACACTTAATTCCTGAAAGAAGTTACAGACCAGGGAAAAAACTGGTGATTACAGTGATTACAGTCTCAGTCTTCTCATCACCCATATGAACACCGGTCTCAGCTCTTTGTGCTTGCTACTGTGGACCAGACAACCCTTCTAGGTGTCTCCACCGACTATTGTATCATGGTCTTTTGAGTTTTCCAAGTAAATAATGGAGTCTCTTTCCACCTCCACTTTTCCATGGGGGAATTTCCGTGCCATAGCTCCAGCAACACCAGATCCTGAACAGAGCCTTTTAAACTCAATGGTCCTGTTAGTGGCAAAGGATTATTTCATTACACTTCAGTCAGGAAATACAGCTGGTCCCTGTGGGCTCAGTCATAGCTACTGAGAGACAGGCTGCTCACCAGGTGCCCTTTTCCAACAAGTTCAAGAAGTTCAAAGCCACACAAAGCTTAAATGCAAGTAACAGCCTCATACAAACACATCCCTGCCAAACTGGTCATCCATCCTTGCGTCCAGCTTGTCAGTATCTGTCTTGCAAAGGGTGGCTCAAAACTGAGCATTAACTACATCTTCGCCCCCACATTTTCTCTAGAAATCTGTCCCTTAATAAAAAGTTTTTCTTCATATTTGTGTGTTTCTGGTCATGTAAATTACAAATGTTTCTAATCCAAACATTCGATTCTATTTGCTTGATTGCGACTGCTTTCACATACAGGACTCACCAGTCCATCATTTGTTTGTTTATTTTGTTTATTCTTGTGTCTTTAGCACACATAAAACATCCTTAATCCCCTTGTGATGGGTATAACCTTGGCTGGCAGCCCATTCCACACAACTGCTCACTCACGTTTCCCTCTCCCAGGAATGGGGGAGAGAATTAAAGGGCTAAAGGGAAAAAAAGACTTGTGGGTTGAGATAAGAACAATTTAATAACTAAACTACAATAATATTGAAAATAATATTAAATACAAATATACAAATAAGTGATACATGGTGATACTGCTCACAACCTGATGACCAAGGCTCAGCCCATTCCTGGCTAACAATCCCAAAGCAGGGAGAGTCCCAAAACCACAGACCCAGAATGGAGATAAGAGCCCAAGCGTCCCAGACCAGGAGCTGACTAAGGGAGGGACACAGCCTGGTGAGAGGGACCAGCCTGAGAGAGCCAACTTGGAAAGAGAGCTGACCCGGACCAAGAAGGGATGAGCTTCCAGAGGGTCCTCACCTATATACAGGGCATGACGTGTATGTCATGGAGTAGATTATTGGCCACTTTGGGTCTCAATCCCAAACCTAAGATCAAATCCCAGGCTGGCATAGCTATTATGAAGAAAGTTAACTCTGTCTCAGCTGAACCCAGGACACCCCTCCTTCCCCCCAAAAAACAGGCCAAAAGACCTAGAGGCTGGTTTCCCATTACTGAACTGAAGTTTATTTATACTAGAGAAGCTATATAGCATTTGGATAAAGTGACAAGGCTACATGATACTAATACGAGGCTGCTTTATGAGCTGTGGAACTGGCCATAGACCATTGGCCAGATAATTAATGAAAAACTGTGCAAAGGAGAGAGCACTTGCCTCTGATATTGCAAAAGGAGAATGAAAAGGAAAGAAAGAAAAAGAAAAATCTTAACATAAATAGTTTCAAAATTCTTCTGATTTTTTTGTCACAGGCACTGCATACTACAGTGTACACTGAGGGCTAAATTATCCCAAATTACTTAGACAGAAATACTGTGTAAAATGAACACCTACAAAAAAATTATGTGATGAGATTCTTTCCTGCCGTCCTAGTCTGATATACTTTTTTCCTCCCCATACAAGATAGGAATCTGCTTTCCATATATGCTGGATTCTCCTAGATCTACAATAATCCCAGAAGAAGACTTGAAGCCATCCTCATGATGAATGAAGTTCTACACTGTCTTGGATTTATGGCTCCTCCCATGCTTTTTCTTTTGAACAGAGCTCCTGACTCTCTTAGTTTCAGCAAAGGGAGAAATTGTCAACTGTTTACTCTTCTTCAGGAAAAAAAAAAAAAGTCAAAGCTAGGTAGTAAGTTCATCTTCCAGGCCCGTCACACACGATGACTTTTTCAGGTGTCTCCCCAAATAGCAGATTGAAATCGTTCCTCTTCCATGTATCTTCAGGCTACAAAGCAGTCATGTCTATATTGTGTGAAAAAAAATGAGAAATTTCCCTGCCTCACAGGAAGGCAAAATTATAGAATGGAAGAGATCTTACATGTTATTAACCAGGAGAAATTATACAAGTAGGCTGTAGATAGCAGATGAACAAGAGCTATTTCTTTCATTGAGCAAGTGAAAACAACAATATAACTTGTAAGAGATATTATTTTTTTCTTAAAAAAAATCGATTCATGTTTTAAACATTTTGTTGTTTCTCTAACTAGAATGAGTAGAACAAGATATTTCATTGATTTCTACTATTCTGGGGTTTTTTGTTCATCATTAAATTGCTATGTTAGTGGTAATTAGTAGAGCCAGACATTATGTTTTATCAGGCAACATCTTGTCAATGGAAAAATATCATTTTAATAACATGTTTTCCTGTGAAGTCATGACACACCTTAGGATAGCTGGTATCCTGATGTGGTCCAACACCCACTTGAGGAAAGCTAAGTTCAGGCCCTTGCTTTGCCTGACTCATTTTGCAGCTTTGTAGGTATCACCCAGTCACTGAGAGTCTCACTGTGATTTTGCCTGAATGTGTCTAAACACGCAGACATACACTGCAAAGTCAGAAATCTCTGTATCCAGAAATTCTAGGATATGGAGGTGATCTCAGACAGTCATTCAGATATCAGTATCTCAATCTGCAGAACATCACAGCATGTATTTTGTGCACTTAATTTGCATTAATATATTTGTAACATCTTGTTATTAATTATTAATTAATCAATAGATCCAGCTTTTGATGTTGAAGTCACAATCTGGAATTACACAATCACTTTTATACCTGAGTGATTTATTATCTGTTCTTCTTTTTCATGTAGGCTTTTTCTGATCTATTATCTAACTGTCCAGGCTCAAAAATTAAATTTCATTGAATGAATCTTAGATCTATGTATTAGTTTATATCTCTGCTTATATCTGGTTTTTATCTATAGCTATATCTTACATTTGTGGATTTTAATAATCCATAATTTTTTACTCTGTTGAATACCCATTTTTGTGTAATGAATCATGTCTTTTAAGTTCTTAACCTATGCAGCTATTTATCTGAGAATAACAATAATGGCACAGTATTTCACAGATATAAGTAAAGAGTGTCATGAGAAATTACATTGCAGATACATGCCACTGTCTCCTAAATGAACAGTGAAAATATGTCAGGGCATGCATTACACATGTGTGTGTGCATGAACTCAAATTCAAAGCCACCTGGAAATTTTTTTAATGGAATAATTTTAAATGTAACTGAAGTTCTCACTGGATCATGTTAATTCAGTGAAGATTTTGGGAGGATATACCTTCTCAAGAAAAGAATTTCTGACCAGATCTGGAGAAGCATTCATCATCCCAGAAGAGCCAGCACTAGCAGGGATATGTCAGATCCATGTTCCCCTTATTCAGATCAGGTTCTAGAGCTTCTAGGTTTGGTGCCCCTGGTGTATTCTAAACTACTAGGATCATGGCTAGATTAAGTTGCTGTCTCAATTTGCTGCTTTCTTTTTTTTCAAAAGCTTGGTAACATCTTTTGCAAAATAGATAATATCTTTAAATTTCTAACAATTTCCTAAGCTAGAAAACTTGCAAAAATATTGTTTACAAGCTTGGTTTTGATTCTTCTCACTTAATGTCGTTAAATGCTTGTCTGAGACAGGTTGAAGCTCAAGCCTGTTTCCTGAGTAAATGTCACAGCATTAAATAGTAGACTTGGGGGAAGAAGGGAGGCAAGCAGTGCTTCTGTTGTTTTTGTATGTCTTTAAAGTGAAATCCAAAAAAGAAGCTTTCAGGTCAAGATGAGCTAAATATTGATTAGCTAAATATTAACAAAAGTCTCCTATTTTTTCTACTTGATGGTCAATTCAATATCTTCAAATCTTCATTCAGATCTTTCATTCTTGGAGAGAGAAGAGGGTAAAATAACAAGAAGACACAAGCACAGACACTCTGCAAGTCTAGATTTTCCAACAGCTGTGGATTTTGTAACCAGAGGGAAAGCCAAGTCTTCAAAAAGATCTCAGCTTTGAATAAGACACTTTTCCAAGTATGTTGAGCATATCATTTTGACTTGTTCACTCAAGTTCTCTAAAGACATCCTTATCAACTTGCTGGAGTCTTTAGAAAGTCTACCCAAAAAATTGAGTAATATCATACTTTTTATTATATTGAATTTATTAATATTCAGATCCCAGATGGTCCCCTAGCAAAAAGGAGTAGTTAAAACACAAAACCAGCTCATAGATCTGAGAATTGAAATAGCCTGACATTTTTCTTTTTAAGTAAATACCATATTTTAATTGCTGCAGCCCCAAGGTAACCATAAAGTCATGCACTGACAGCTCATGTGGATTTCATGAGGCTGTTTAATCTGTTGTTCATGAAAAAGTTTGTTTAGTAACTGCTGCTGCTCCTGATGCTTACATCACCTGTAAGATAAAAGGATCTTCCTAAATAAGGAAAAAAAGTAAAAAATATTTTACTTATACAATGAAAAACCTAAGAAAAGGATATGCGAATATACAGTGAAAATGAAGAGTTCTTAAGGAGTAGAGAGTTGGCTCCAGCGTGAGCTCTTGCCTGGCTGTTCCAGTCACCCCCATTTTTCGTGTTATTTTAAGAGAATGAGGACATTCTTCTTGACTGCAAAGATGGGCTTTAGGTATTTAATATCTTATTTTCTAATTTCTCCACTTGTAAAGCAAGATTAATGATACACTCAAGGTCTTCTTTATTAGCTTTTCAGATTTGCAGAGCTTTTTGCAGTCTAATGATGTAGGCATTGCAATATAACACAAGATCATGACACCATTGAGTATATGCATTTTAATAAATACCATATTCTAGGAATTAATGTTAGTAAGAGGATCGATTTCTAGACAGTATGTGTGTCATCCTATGGATTTTATGAATTATATTAGCTAAACCAAATCTATGATGTAATTGGCGCTCTTTCTGGAAAGCACTGGTACCACTAACATTTCTGAAGGTGTAATACATAATCTTTAACAAATAAGTATTTTTTGAAAGTACATGAATGCTGCAGCAGCAAACAGCTAATGATAACCTGAAGTTCTGTATTGAGATATTCAGACATCCAACGTAATGGGAGCGTCCCATTTTAAAAGGCTTTAAAACAGGTTGTTTTAAATTTCATTATCTGCTTTTCAAACTAAGAATTACTATCCAATGTTTTATACAAATGGTAATATCTATACCAGTTGTATCTGATTGTTTTGCCTTAGTTGCTTCTATTTCCTACAGTTTAATGGGAGATAGATCTACTATTACTTAACAGAATAAGTGCCATCCATACTTTCCACTTAAAAAAAATACAAGCTTCAGCTTTCCTAATCACCTGAAACCACAGTCACTTCTAGCTAGCAGGCTGAAATATTATAATGGACAATATTTTCTAAGGCATAAAAAACCCAATCACATCCCATTTAGAGTCAATTGGAATTTGAAGCCTTTCATTTATTCCTTTAAAGTCTTCTGCTAATGTATATGTTTGGCATTATTAACTCACACCCTTTTCTATTTAATCTCATGATGATCAATTAACCAGGAAGGATGTGGCAGACCCCAACTGTATGGAGTAAAGGACATATTGTCCTTGTAATATGAGAATCAAATGTGGGACTATATATATGAAATAAGAGATTTTACCTTTGGTTATGCTACCATCTTGGCCATGATGGGCATATAAGCCCATGCTAGGATTCATGCACATTTCTGTCATACTAAATTCAATAAGGCATAAGCAAATCCTCATATAAGGTTGAAGAGAGGTTAACATATGAGAATTTGCTTTTTGAATTACTCTTTCAAAAATAGAAGAAAGAAAGAAATTTGCCAGATTTCAAAACTGTTTAGTACTTGGAATGCCTGGAAATTTTGAACTACTCATCTTAGATAAACCTGGGAAAAAAAAGAGAGAATTACTCACAACGAGTAATGATGAAATAATTTCAAATTTGTACTATTATATAATAGACTGAATAGAATAAACTAACACTTTGGAAGTATCTGTAAGTAGCATTTAAGACTATTCTGGTGCTGAGTGTAAATTCTGTACTTCTGATAATTTAATGTTTATTTAATTAAATTATATATTACTGCTTTAAAAATCATGAAAGTGTTGAGATTGTGAAGAAGCGACTCGGTGATCTTACAAGAAAGTTTTTGTCCTTCTTGAAGCTAATTATTTCCTTTTGTGAAATACACAGTCATTATTAAAAGCAAGAGGTCTGGGATTTGTTTGTTATTCCATTAACTTGAAAGAAAATTATATTATTATTCATTCGTGACTTCC
Organism: Pterocles gutturalis; assembly: GCF_000699245.1. NCBI lineage: Eukaryota > Metazoa > Chordata > Aves > Pterocliformes > Pteroclidae > Pterocles > Pterocles gutturalis. The sequence continues at coordinate 92,868 of NW_010120370.1, forward strand.
CAGAGAATAATCACACCAGGGGTGGGAAAGAGGGCATTGTGCAGCAGTAGCTGCAGACATAAAGTATGGAAGCTTTTTGTCTCTGAAAAAAAAAAAAAAAAAAAAGGATCCCTCGAGAAATGCACTTTTAAGAAGCTCTGCTTTTAAAAGGCTTTAAAGATTTTGTACCGTGCTATAAATGGACATCTGTTGTATAAGCTGCACCTCAACAAGATGACAATGGTTATCATGTCAAATCTCAACAGGCCACTTTTACTCATGTTCTTCTAAGTTAAGAAATGCCACTGTAGCAGAACGAAACATAACCTTTAATATTACTTTCTTTGGTTTAGGCTTCAGTTAAATGTAAGAGGAATGTAAGAAATCCCTGTCTCTCTGTGGGTTTGGTTTAAGCCAACCTCTCTCCTTTAGGGCTATTGTCAGCTGGGAGTTCTTCCAAGAAGAAAGACAGGTCATTTTGTGTTCCTGTTTCAGTCTTTGTGAGATGAAGAAAGATAAAATTAGATTAATATATATGTGTGTCTATTTTGTTGCTGTAGAAGGCTAGAACTACTGTTGCAAGTCTTGTGTCATATTTCATGTTCCAGGCTCAAATCCAAGCGTCCATAGGTTTTGTATGCATTACAGAATGGAGCTACACTGTTCCTCCTGGGGGCATGGCTTTGGTACTGATACAGCTCAACAGCTATATGTCCCTACCAGGAGTCTCTCAGCTTAAGGTACCTCTAGGATATCTGCAGAAGCCTTAGTTACAATTCAGGAAACACATTAAGGATACACATATCTTCTTATTTGGCTCACAGATCACTTGCATTGGGCACAGAAAGAAGTTGATAAACATTTCAGTTTTTATGTCTCCTTGTCATCACCTCTATCTTAATTTCTGTTATTTTTCTTTTCATAGAATCTGACATTCTCTCTTTAAAAATTGAATTGAAAATGGACAAACTCTGCTAATATTTTGAAAAGCACCTTCATCCTTTTTGGTCTGTCCAACTTGCTTTTCTGTTCTTTCTCATGGGTATGATAGCTCTATCACACTACTTTTACAGCCATTTAAATGCATCACAGGAAAAAAAAAAGTAAATTATGACTATGGAATAAAATCCGGCTAGAAGCATATGGCCCTTACTGTGCCTCTGTGAGATATCGCTTTGCCACCAAAAGGTTGCATCTCCTGAAAACACCTCCTTTCAAGACTTATCAATTACAAGGAACTGGTATGTCCTCATCCTCATCAGATTGCAAGGACTGGAGAAGTCAAGGAGAAGTGGGAGAACTGGTCAAGACATTTAGCTAGCTCTTCTCTGATAAAAGAAATTTTCCTTTTCTTTTCTTTCCTTTCCTTTACTTCTGTTTTGTCTTCAAGACTGTCTTTTACAAAGAATGGGAAAAACATATTTTCATGTCACAAAGATGTTACTCCTGTTTAGTGGAGACTAGGTGGTTCCTGTTCATATTCTCCATTCACTAAACTTCTGCAAAAAATGTTTCTCTGATATGCAAATCCTAACTCTGTGTGCCCTGTTCTAGATGCAAATGGTAGAATGGGCTCCAGGAACTCAATCACCCTCTACAGTACTGAACAGCTCAGGTCTCTCATGTTCACAGCAGGTATATCCATAAGCAGCCATGTGAGACATTGTTGCTCTAACTGGTCAGCACGTTTTGAATGCTTTCATGTGCATTAAAAATTTCATGTGGACAGTTTGGCTTTTTCAGGAAGAATTGAACAGATTAACGTATATTTATTTTTAACCTTTCCTCCTCGGTTTTTTTGGTTTTTTTTTTCTTCTCCCCACTGGGATTTATAAATAGGATCCACAATCCAAATGGCATGAATTGCAAATGTAATCACCAGCATGAAGAAAGGTTAAAAACCTCAGAAGTGTTGGGATCTGGTACTTTGGCAAACAAAGACTGCATTGTTCAGGGGACAGAAAGCAGAGCAAAGGGTTTTGTTGCACTGGGGAAAGTTCTGATCATTCTTTGAACTGATGGTAATACCAGGAGCTCTATTAGAGAAGCCAGCAGACTTTTGCTAGCATAGACATCCTGACTCTTCACCATGTCATTTCATAAGCCAAATTCTTCATTTCAGTAGCTACTTACAGATTGGCATTTGAGGTTTGATTGATACCTACAGTGTTGCTAGAATACAGGGTCTCCCTTCAAAAAATTTATTGTTTATTGTGCTCAGGAGAAACATTTTTGTAATTTACTGGGCACTACTGGGAAGTGAAAACATTGCAATTGTCACAGAAAAGAAACATGCAAACATTTTTCCCTTTACGTAATTTACTATTGTGATGGACAGACATCTCAACACACTTGTAACGGAGTTAGACTATGCAAAAGAAGAAATCAAAGATGTGCAGCTCATATTTTAAAGGCAACATAAATCAATGTCACTCTGCTGATATTAATGTATTCTCATCAATCTACGTGAGCTAAGAATCTATCCCACAAACAGTCTGTCACAAAAAATACTTTGAATATCCAGTGGGTGATTGACACAGAATGTCCAGTTTGGTTTAAATTATATTTGAAGGCATAAAATTCATCTTTTTCAGACCAAAGATGTGCTTAAACTGAGACCAGATTGTAACGACCCTCAGAAAATTGTTCTTTTTACTAATCTAGAAATTTTCAGTGTGACGATGATTCAGAAGGCATGTCAAACAATGTTTGAAGATGACATTTGTATAGTAGAAAGGAATATCTATCACATGTTTCTATACAATTTGTTTAAATTCTTTCAAAGGCTGTATTTAAGTAGTATTCCAAAATGTTTACATAAGATTAAAAAGGTCAAAAAGCATAACATGTTACATAAATCCTGGTTCTCTTAATGTTACCTGGGGCTTATTTTTTCCCCTTTAGTACAAACTTAATATTTTGCTCAAAGTTCAATATGAATTAGAAAGTAGAAAATAATTTTTGCTGTAAATATTACTTTTTCATACTTTGTAATGTGTGCTAAAAAATGTTTTCCAGACAAATAATTGCATTTTTACAATGTTTTGTGCATGAAATTCCTTAAGTTCAGAGTTATGTCTTTAAAAAACAAATGCTAAAAATGCACTTTTAGAGTTTTATGTTGTGACACAAAATATCTCTGCTATTTAATGCAAAGTGGTTATATAGATATATATACCATTTTAATTATTTTAATTAACAGTATGAAAACTCATGACAACCAGGAAACTTATAATTTGAAACATAATCTTTTATCCCCTCTGTTCAGTGCACTACAGACTGGAAATGTCTATTTTCTTTTGCTTTCCTCTCTTTCATTTGAGCCTGAAAAATCAAATAGCAGTAAAAAAAATTACAGTCCTTCAGTGACAGAATATTGATAAAATACAGGCGAAATATCTGGGAGTCTCAACATGAGCCAGCAATGCACACTTGCAGCCCAGAAAGCTAACTGCATCCACAACTTTGGACAACCTGTTCCAGTGCCTCATCACCCTCACAGTAAAAAATTTCTTCCTAATATTTCATTGGTTTATGAGAAGCTGAACATGAGCCAGCAGTGTGCACTTGCAGCCCAGAGAGCCAACTGGATCCTGGGCTGCGTCAAAAGAATGGGGACCAGCAGGTCGAGGGAGGGGATTCTCCCCCTCTACTCTGCTCTCCTGAGACCCCACCTGGAGTACTGTGTTCAGATGTGGGGCACCCAACATAAAAAAGACCTGGACCTGTTGGAGAGAGTCTAGAGGAGGGCCACAGAGCTGATCAGAGAGCTGGAGCACCTCCCCTATGAGGACAGGCTGAGGGAGTTGGGGTTGTTCAGCCTGGAGAAGAGAAGGCTCCAGGGAGACCTTATAGCAGCCCTCCAGTAACTAAAGGAGGCACACAAGAAAGCTGGAGACCATTTTTTTACAAAGGCATGTAGTGATAGGATGAGGGGTCATGTCTTTAAAGTGAAAGAGGGTAGTATTAAATTAGCTATTAGGAAAAAAAAAATTACTGTGAGGGTGTTTAGACACTGGAACTTGTTGCCCAGAGAAGTTGTAGATGCCCCGTCCCTGGAGGTGTTCAAGACCAGGCTGGATGAGGCTTTGAGCAACCTGGTCTAGTGGGAGGTGTCCCTGCTCACGGCAGGGATGATCTTTAAGGTCCCTTTCAACACAAACCATCCTATGATTATACGATTTTATGAAGACAACTTTATGCTACACATTGTGAGTCAATCACTTCCAAAATTTGGTTTGGAGGACCTCAGTCTGATTAAAGATATCTCAGGTTGTCTTACAGTACAGCACTTCCAGAAGGCAGCACTATTTCAACACAGTGAGGATAACTAGAAAGGTCACTGATGACTAAAGCAGGAAGAAAACGCCAAAGAAATGGGGCCGAGGGAATGACTGTTCATGAGGTGCTTTTCAATAATATGTGGACCACAATGAGTCATATGATATTGCTGACTCAGTCATGCTTGACACACTACAAACTCAGCAAAGAGCAGTTGTTGCACTCCACTAACAGTCACCCACTCAAGAAACACTGTTCCTAACCAACCTGATTACACAATGATTAAAGGTCACCAAGTCCACTGAAGAATCTGAGCTGTTCAAACAGAAAGAGAGAAAAGAAGGAAAAGAGGTAGAAACCAGTCTGTCCTCAAAAGACCAGTCTGTCCTCAGAAACACAACACAGAGGTGGGAAAGTAGTTGCTTGTATTTAGGGAGTTGAAGGAAAGAGGTTGATGTAGCAAAAATAATATGGGACATTAGAAACCTTAGGGTTTTCTTACAAAAATAAGAAAAACGAAAAATAAGAATAAACAAGGTTCCTAAGCTATTTACACTTTTGTCATGGTTTGACCTGGCTGCCAGCAAAACACGAGGCAGCCACCTGCTCACGCTCCCCACTCCTGGGGATAGGGAAGAGAATTAAAGGGGTAAAGGGAAAAGACACTCATGAATTGAGAGAACAACTTAATAAACTACAACAAAACAAAAAAAAATAATGATAACAGTAATACATACAAATATACTAATGAGTGATACACAGGGCAACTGTTCACCACCTGATGACCAAGGCTCAGCACATTCCTGACTAACAATCCTGGAGAGGGGAGACTCCTTGAAACTACAGTCCTGGAAAAATGATAAGGGCATGAGTGTGTGAGAAACAGAGAGCTGATCAAGCGCGTGAGAGAGGTGACACAGAGCGGGGCATGGGGGACTTCCAGACAGAGCTTCATCTGTATACTGGGCATCACATGCATGGTATGGAATACGCCATTGTCCAATTTGGCTCTCAATCCTAAACCTAAGGCTGACTCCGAGGCTAGTAACTGGGGTTGTGCTCCCTCCCAGCTTCTCCTGCATCTGCAGACACCGGCAAGACAAAGAAGCTGAGAAATCCTTGACTGTCCTGGAAGCAACTATAAACATCAGCATGTTATCAGCTGCCTTCTCACCACAAATCCAAAACAGGCTCTTACTAGCTACTACGAAGAAAGTTAACCCTGTCTCAGCTGAAACCAGGACAACTTTACATAACAAAATTTCTTTCAAAGCACTTATTTCAGAGACAAAAAAAAAAAAAAACCCACAAAAAAACTATGATTGTGCTAAGCAAGCTGGCATATTTCAGTCTTCCATTATAGCACTGAAAAACCAAGAGTTCCATTTTTCAGAAAAAGCCCATATGTATACATACCCAGAGGATTACAATGTAAAGGATTTCAATGCAATTAAACAAAAATGTTTACTTCAATCACTCTTCCAAATTAGAATTGAAGAATTTGTTGTTTTGGGGTCTTTCTTTCTTTGTCTGCTTGTTTTTTCAATCAGGAGGCGTGTATTTATTCAGATATATTGATATCAATAGTGAGTCTCTTTTGCGATAAAAATATGTTCTTCATTTTTGTCTTTGAAAATACACAAGGCATTGGGACTAGAAAAATAGTTGAAATTCAACATCTTCTCAAGGGTTCCCATCCATTTAACAAAAACTTTAAATGCCCTCTTCTTTACATATAACAGTGGCTACTACACAAGTAAAGCAGTTATAAATATTACTTGTCTGCAAAAAATGTTTACGTACCCTATCATGTTCCAGAGGAGTTGTAGCCGGGGCAGAGAAAGTTATAAAGTTGGAACTTAAACCTGTCATGAAGCTGGACTGATGTATATGTTGTTTACAACTGAGTTATGCAGTCAAGGCATTCTGCTTAGGATGGTCTATGAGACCAAACATCACAGCTTTGTGGGATACCATTAGGATGGTCTATGAGACCAAACATCACAGCTTTGTGGGATGTCACTAAGTAATATTCCCTTTTTCATGGCTCTTTATAACTACCATGCTCCTAGTTGCAACAAAGTAAAATTCAGATCAGGGGAATGGTCATATTACGCAGTCCTGAGTCCCTACAGAGGATAAATTATTTTTGTGCCTTATATGAAAACTTAGGACAGATGTAACTTACTGGAGTCCACAAAAATAATTTCAGTCTTCATTGAGAAACCTCTGATCAACAAAACAAACAATGCAGGTGAAAACTTATTTTGGTCTGTTAAATCAGTGGTAGAAAAAAAGCCCATTTAATGCCCTATGAATTTGCAGTTTACTTCAGGGAAGCTTGCAGGTTGGAGACATAAAACCTGCAATGCAATGTAGGTAGCAATAGCTGATTGCTACAGGTATGGCAACATTTTATAAACTCTTGAGTGAGTTTGAAGTTACAGATTTGGCATTGTTTGCAGCCCACTAATTATTCCAGGTCACACTGGTCCTGTACTGTCCAAAGCCTGGTTTCTACAAATTAGATTCCTAGTGATAAATTCAAAGCAGCACAAAGTGAGGGAGGGAGGAAGGGGAGGCACGTGTCTGGAATTACAGACTTATATAAAAGGAACTTGGAATGTCAGCCTTTGCCTGCTTCCCAAGACAACAAATATTTGAATTAACTGTGTTCATGAGTACTTGCTTTGGAAAGCCAGCTCTACTTCTTGGCAGCCACTTTAACAAAATAAAGTGGGGGGGAGGGGTGGAAACAAGATCAGAGAGTAAGGAGGCAGAAGAAAGCTGAACAGGCATATAAACTTTAGCACATACAAAATTAAAACAGTTAAAAAATTGTTCTCACTTAATAGCAACCCAAACTGTTTGAAATAATCACTGTTCAACAACAGAGCTAATGATATGCTACTTCACATAAATATCTAATAACTTCAACGTGAGGAACTAACTATAACGGAGTTTCATATTAAAATATAAAAACCATCGATTGAAGTTGCAGCAGCAATCCAATCTCTAAAGTTCTGTTTTATGGGGAGCTGCAGGTTTGGTGATTAGTGATGGGTGCAAAAGTGTCTTAATTCCCTGCAAACGTGATAAATACCATTGTGTGTATCCTTTTTTAAATGCAAACAGTGACGAGGAAGAAGTATCAGTGTTATTCAGAAAGCTCTAGTGCTGAAAGTATGTTTTTGAATGTCAAAATACAAATAAATGCTAAAAAGTTGCATGAAATATTTTCTAATACCCTAAAATAATGTCTTCTGAAGCTTTCAAAGTAACACACACAGAAAATGAAAATATTTTCTATGTTTATCTTTAGGCTTTTTATCATCACAGATGATAGGTTCAACTTCATTTCATATTCAAATATTGGTGACTGAATAAAGGATGCAAGCCTTTCAAATCTGGAATATAAATATCAACTGGGGAAAAATATAAAGTATAGTACAACAGCATTACATACAGATGTGGATGCCCCATCCCTGGAGGTGTTAAAGGCAAGGCCAGATGAGGCTTTGAGCAACCTGGTGTAGGGAGAGGTGTCCCTGCCTATGGCAGGGGGGTTGGAACTCGATGATCTTTAAGGTCACTTATAAACCAAACCATTCTGTGATTCTGTGATATGATTCTATGCTATTTCAAATATATATGGAGAAAATGGATGTGTAAAACAGTTATAAAGCAATATATGACAGTAGAGATTGTGAATTTTATGAAGTTATAACTAAAGTATTTGAATACACTCTTATTGTAATTTAAAAATTGTCTTCCTTACAATGACAGGAAAATTAAAAAAAAAGAGGAAGGAAGGAAAAGTTTAGGGTCATTAATGTGATTATTCATTTAAAAAAATAATAGTGTATAAATCTTGGTTATTTGCCAGCTAAGTTTCAAGTAAACTTCAAAGAATTATTCCTATTGAATTATGTACTTACATAAGGATAAATTTTTTACGAGGCAATGAAATAAGATAGAGAGCACCTTATGCTAGAAACAAAAATATTAGTTCTTTCATTTGTCATGTAGTGTTGGGTTAATCTTACCTAAATTATAGGATAGGAAGGGGAAATAAAATTATTCATTTGACAAAGTGTCACAGATCCCAGGTTCAATTTTCCTTTACATGACATGGGCGGAAGTATGCAAAAGCTGACACTATGGTCAAAGACACAAGGAAAGACAACGGACCTACACCAACACTGCTACTTTTTGTTCCTTAGAAGCACCATGTTGTCAGTGTCTGAATAACAAAAAATGTCTTGGGAGACAGAAAGAAAACAAAAAGGCCTGCCTTCCTATTGGGTACCATGTCTTACTCTGCTGTATTTCTCTATAGGAAAGCATACTCTTCTGTATGTCCTCCTGTACTGTTCTGCTACTGTCAGCAGGATGTCTAGGGCATGATCAGCCAGAGTCCAAAATCAGTATCACTACTTGAGCTGAGCAGAGGGCAGAAGTACCATTTCATGAGGAATTTCAAGAGCCTGAAATCTAGTTTCATTCTGTCTAGGAGCAGAAGTTTCAGAAAGACAAAAGAATCTGTAAGTGAGTACAAATTTTGGACTGAAGAAGACATTTCATTTCAGTATAACCAAAATATTTTCAAGATTTCTTTTGTAGAACACAAAAAAAAAAAAAAAAAAGAAAAAAAAAGGTAACTAACCAAAACATATGTTTTAATCTTGTCAGAATTCCCTCCACTAAAGAAATCCTGACAAAGTCAACCTTACTTTTTTAACCAATCCAGACTGTAGAGGAATCACCTGTATCATTGAATCACATATTTCCAAATGAATCATTCAGATTCCTCTGATTAGCACTGCTTCATAGCAAACAAGTATGCTTCTCAAGGCACATGGATATCCATGATTTTGTGACTTAAGACACCCATCTCAGAGCTCATAAATGCCAGAACTTTTTCTCACTGCTGCCATCGCAGTACGGGAAACAGGGCATTATTAGAACCTTCCATCTGTAGTTTCATTTTTTTTGATATTTTGTCAGCTGATGTAAATTAGAGATGCCTTCAGGTCACTTTAACTCACTACTGGTATGGTCATCTTGCTTACAATGGCATCAGAGTCAGAAAAGTGCAAAATAAAATTTGAGAACATAGGCATTGCTTGCACTGTTTGTGGCTTAGTCATTACCACTGTGCCCAAATACTCCCTGATTTCAGGTCATTCCTGAGTATACTGTCCTGTTTCCCTTGCAGGCTCACTGCAACATGTTTGGTTTTTTGGTTTTTTGTTTTGTTTTGTTTTGTTTTTTGTTTTTTTTTCATAGAGCTGTTAATTCAAATAGTACACAGAAACAACTTGATAAGAATTAAAAATTTTTATGAAATCAAAAAAATAATCAGAAAAAAGCACACTAGTTCCCTAGTGTAATCTGATCAGAAAGCATACCTTTATACTGTTATCCTTCTCCAACATGTAAGAATTTAAAGATGTCCAGGAATGACTATTAGACATGCAAAATTAGTCCCTGTTTTTTTTACAGCTGTATTATTCCATGTATGTAATATGTCAACCCAAGTAATAAGAAGCAGTTTGGGAAGACTCAGTGTATGCAGTTATCCTTGGGAGATGAGATTCCAAGAGCTTGAATGATTACTGAAAGATTGTCACATTTCCCAGCATCTGTATTAAGTTTTACCTTTCATACCAATATGACACGAAAGCCTGAAAGCTCCACTCTGACCTTCGCTCATGTAATTCAGTTAAAGTACATAAATCATATTTTCTTTTCTTGGTTGAGTGGAGATCATGTTGTTTCATTTTAGGAACAATTTGCCCATGGTGTATTAAGTGCCATATTATGTCTCCATGAAAAGCAATATTGTAAAAAAAGAGACAGCACCAGGAAATGTACCTTGTCAAAAAGGAAAAAAAAAAAAGGTATAAATGATCTTGTCTGTGCTCTCCAAGTTGATTGTCTTTGCACCCAGTCAAAGACAGTATCATGTAATCAGTTTTTACTCTGAATTTTACATCTCTCCACTCCAAGAAGAAGGAAACAGAGACCAGTTAAAAGATGATGGCTGAGATTAAAAGGAAAAATCAGGTGTCAAAGGCAAGACTGAGGAAGATTGAACTGCCTTAATCAGAAAATGGAATCTAAAACCTCCGGTTCAGTGGCTTCCTGCATTTCCTAGGCATTGGTGTTTTGCATTATGTTGCTGCTCAGGTTTTAGTAGGCAGAGTCCTAACTTTAGTATACCTCTTTTTGAAATTTAAAGATAAGATGGATGGATACCTATGCTACTTAAAGACACTGACCTGTTCAAGTGGCATGAATGTCCAAAATGAATACTTCATGGATTTTTTTTTAATCAACGCCTGCGACTGCCACCCAGTTTTCCATAGCAGCCAACTATAGAGAAAAATTCTCTCCTTAGAGGAAGAGGATCCAAGCCCATATTTCTTATCTTCCAGGTGAAGGCTCTATCAGCCAGGTAGCAGATAAGAGTGTGTGCCCGTGTGTCTGTGTGTGTACAGACACATACTAATATTGATCTTATTTTCCACGCTTTCCTACTGAGAATAATATCAGAAAGTGGTGTTAGTAGTTTGTGATTAAAATATACCCAACACTGTAATATTGTTTACACTATTTAGAAGATCTCCTTGGTATGATTTCTTATACTGTTTCATGCCTTTCACATGTTGTGGTCTATATTTTTAATTATATTAACTAGATTGCAAATTTAATACAGCTAGAATTTTTAAACAAATGTATCCCAAAGTCACATTCCATGCTTTTGCTATTTTGTCTACAATATCTAACACATGTATGTAGAAAAAACTTTGATGATGTGCTTTTATTGTCCATAACTTTGTAAGCTTTTCAGAGTAGCAAGGTCAGAAAAATGATTTACCAGGTTCTGTGGTTTCATTGATACCAAAATGTCCGGAATATTATACAGATTATTTCAAATATTAAATCTTGGACTGTGTGCTTTTACAGAGTGCGGGACTTCCTCTACCAGGTGAGGACTTCAGTACAGTTGTCCCTTTAACCTCTACAATTCCCTTGTCATTGTGCTGAGCAATAAGGTTACCCTCTGACCTGTTTTAGAGTGTGGTTGTCCATTAAATAAATGTTAATTCATCCTACCATCAACATTCTAGTAGACTACAACTTAGGTTGACTTTTAGGTTGAAATGAAGACAATTGTTTTACCAAACGGTTTATTCCAAGATTTAATTATGTTGTTAATCCTTTAACAAGCACAGAAAATCCCCTCTAGCAATATAAATTTTTTGCACAGACTCAGACAAGCCTAGTTGTTCATCTCCTAGACCAGTGTTAAGAAGCAATTAGTGTAAAAATTGTAGCTCTTACTACCCTGCCATGCTATTCTGGACAGGGAATGGGCCATATCCATTCCAATACAGCAATTATTGGTGGCAAAACAGTTTATTGGGATCAACAGATTTCAGACAAAAACATCCAACAGGCTGTAAAGGAGATAGTCAGACTCAATGTTCTTTGAGTCCTAAACTCAGCACAGTGTTCCTTATCATTTCTCTCTGTAAGGACTGCGGTAGTGAGGTTTCCATCTTTGTCTATCTTTGTAAGCTTTCCTAGAACTTATGATAAGATTAATACATATTCCTAAGCTTTTCTGAGAGAAATGAGTATGGATTGGGATATTTGTGTATCAGTCAGTTGCTTGACTTCATTTTGTTAGGTGTGCATATTTTTAAATAGATATTTAATGTGGGAGGCAGAACATTTATTTTTGCTAAAAAAAAATACGTTTCAGTTGTGTTTTACACTTGCAGATGTGCCAAAACTGCCAAGACTGAAGTTAGACAAATCACAGACACGAGAAAATATTCTGAAAAGCATTAGTAATAAGTGTGATAGCTTATTAAGGAATTTAAAAAATGTCATCTCTATTGCGTGTTTTAGCTGTGCATGTTCTTTCCATCTCAAAACAATAAAAATAAATATTTAACAGTAGGTTGTATGAGATAATGTTAGCTTTTCCCATTTTTTCCTTTTGCTTTTTAAGAGCTGTTGTGGGCTAAACGCAGTAGGCAGCTAGGCCCCACACATTTGCTCGCTCATGTAAAAAGTAAAAGTGACAAAATTTCTGGGTTGTGATAAAGATGATTTAATAGGTGAAGCAAAAGCTGCATGTGGAGCCATTTCCAGGAAAGCAGAGCTTGAGCAGGCATAACAGTTACTTGGAAAGACAAACGTCATAACTCCAAACATCCCCCCTTCCTCCTTCTTTCCCCAGGTTTATATAGTGGGCGTGATGTCATATGACATCAGATATCACTTTGCTCAGTTCGGGTCAGCTGTCCCAGCTGTGTCCTCTCCCAGCTTCTTGGGAACTCTCAGCCTGCTTGCTGCTGGAGCAGTGTGAGAATGCTGTGGTTTATTAACCCTGGCTAGCAGCAAAAACCACACAGCGCTTGCTCACCCTTCCCATCCTGGGGATAAGAAGAGAATTAAAGGGGTAAAGGGAAAAGAGACTCGTGAAGGGAATTTCAACTTGTGTGTTGAAATAAGAACAATTTAATAACTAAA